>NC_028450.1:26263690-26288425 GCF_000263155.2 Setaria italica | reverse complement strand
GGGGGGTGCGTGGAGCGATCTCAGTTAGCTAATGGTGGGGTTGGAGGGCGACTTGTGGGTGGCGTGGCTGGTTGCGTCACTGCAGGCGGCCAGGGGCGGCAGTGGCAGGAGCAGCCCGGGTTCATTGACCTGGACTGTCCATGCCGCCCCAAATCTTGCATGTGCAGGTGTTAGTAAAGTCCCAACTTTATTTATATTCACCAAACTGCTGGAATGGGATCTCAATTGAATCCCCATGCTTGCACTGCTCAATTCGTGAACTGCGGTGATACAGACAAAATGTGCTAAATGTGCCTTCTTTCTGCTGCAGGGTTGGAGCAACTTCCTAGCTCCACGCGAAAACTGTGATATGCTGTTGCACTGCTGAAGAGGAGGATGATGATGGAACGGTTGCTTCTTTGAGCAGCAGGCCTCCTACCCACGCTACCCTGGCAAGTAAAGTCAGGGGGTGTGGGAATAACCCGGTGAATAATCATGGACAGAAGAGCTGGAGCAATCCTAGTGTGCCTGCTCTTCGTCCTAGTCCGGGACGTGTCGGCCGTCGCTGAGACCGAGGCCGGCAATGTGCGTTTAGTGCAGGAGGCGCCCAATAGGAAGATCGAGGGCACAGGGAGGCAGGATGATGGTAAGGTGGGGGGGAGGGTGTCGGTCTCAACAGTTGCTTGGTCTACGCTCATCATGGCTGCGGCAACTGGATTGGGAGCAGTGCCCTTCTTCTTCATGGAGCTGGAAGCTCAGTGGGCAGGCCTTTGCAATGGGCTAGCAGCTGGGGTGATGCTGGCTGCAAGCTTTGACCTTGTGCAGGAAGGGCAGGTGTATGGCAGTGGGAGCTGGGTTGTTTTCGGAATTTTGAGCGGAGGAATATTTATTTGGCTTTGCAAGAAGGTACTTCACGATTCCTGCTCTTCATCTTTCAGATCAATGCCACATTTCAATAGCTTTAGATTTGAATGAACTATTTGTTGTTGCTGTAGAAATTTATGCAATATTAGGTTTCTTTATATGGTACCTATGATATACTTCTCAATACAAGAACAAAATTCAAGACTGCTACGCACTAGATAGCTTAGATTTTACTTAAAGGCTATAGCTCAAAATCTGTTACCTGTAGCTAAACAAAAGTTTCATGTCATGTCTGAAAGGCTGCGTATGTCAACATAATGGTGCTTAGAAGTCATACAGGTACTTATAGTAGTCTTGGACCCAAAAAAATGCTAGTTGCCAGAGTCAATAATTGTTGGTCTGAACAATTGAACGAAGTGCAATACTCAAGCTCATGTTTATTCAATGGAAGAACTGAACAAATCGAATGGGCTCATGTGAACCCATCACATGCTTACCCTCATTCGTATGCTGATAAGAAGCTTGTGTAGGCCAACTAAAACTTAAACATCAATGCATGACCTGGGCTACATCAGTCTCTATTCCACTTTGCACTTGCTTGTTGAGTGTATCCATCATCATATCGAGCTCAATTGATAATTGTGTTTTCGGAACAATGAAGATAACCCCCTTTCATTGTTATAATATTTTCTTATACCATTTCCTTGTGCACAGTTTCTTGAGCAATATGGAGAAGTAAGCATGCTGGATATAAAAGGTGCAGATGCAAGTAAAGTTATCCTTGTTGTCGGAATAATGACTCTCCATTCTTTTGGGGAAGGCTCTGGTGTGGGTGTTTCCTTTGCTGGCTCGAAAGGATTTTCTCAGGGTCTTCTAGTTACTATAGCTATAGCAGTGCACAACATACCGGAAGGCTTAGCTGTAAGCATGGTACTGTCATCTAGGGGTGTAACCCCACAAAAGGCAATGATATGGAGTATCATAACATCTCTACCACAGGTGTCGTTTCTTGAGATGAAATATTAAATATTTCTATAAGTTTATTGTTTTGTCCTTGAGTGAGTAATGAAAAATAAATAAACTTTTTAGTTATCTTGACTTGCAACTATAAGCAGCAGAATGAATCTTTGTTTTGTGCACTGACTGAATTAACTATTTTGCTCCCCTTTTTCCTATATTCGTCTCTGTCTGTGTTTGTAGACTTCTCTAGTTATTCAAATTAAGGAACCAAACTGAATTGTAGAGTGAGTCACATGAACCAGCACTACATGATTTGGTATAGGTAACAAAGGTAACTGGTACATGATAGTGAATCGGTGCTAGCAAGGTCTTGAGCTCCCAAGAAAAAATGTACCTAGGTCAGGGGCATGGGTTGGTCGACAACTTGACCAAACTTGTATCCTTGGGAATCGTACATGCACCTTTGTTTGGAACTTTGGGCTGATTGAATATCGTTACAATATGAAATACTTGAAGGCCACACACAATATGTTTTATGCTCCAACCTTGGCTAATTTTCATCGCAATCATATCCTTTACAATATCGTATCATTCCTGCTGGTTTTTTAGAAACTACCATGTATTAATTTGCTAATGAACTGATAAGTAACAGTAGTATTAGCGTGAATAAGTGTTTAACACTAAGAATCTTGCACTGTAGAGCTCTATATTATTGTAATAGTAATTTCTGTTATATAGTAGTAGTTAGTCTCTTTACTTATTTTAGTCTATATAAATATTGGTGCCTAGCAAGTGATAATATTTGTTGACATTCTGAGGCCAGTGAGAACTATAACTGTCTCCTTCTTTTACTTGCTTAAACATGGCCAAGTTCAGCTTTGTCTCAGTATTATGTTGCGAACACAATATATCCATCACTTTATGTGCAACTGCTGTCTAATTCAGTTTCAAGTTACACTTATGGTAGTAAACATTATTTGCTTTTGCTCTAATGCTGCTTTGTTTTCATTTGTAAATCCAGCCAATTGTTGCTGTTCCTGCTTTCCTTTGTGCCGACGCATTCCAGAAGGTGCTACCCTTCTGTACTGGTTTTGCTGCAGGATGCATGATATGGATTGTTATAGCAGAGGTTCTTCCTGATGCTTTTAAGGTGGGTATCCTATTCACCTGACTGTTAAGAAAACTGTGAAGGACTGAAGCTGCTGTTTTATGCCCTGAGAAAGCAGTTTTGACATTCTCTGTTATACGCAGGAAGCGACTCCATCACAAGTTGCTTCTGCTGGAACACTTGCTGTTGCTTTCATGGAAACATTAAGTACTGTGCTTCTGGGATTTACTGATGGCAACAAGTAAGTTTGCTATTAACATTTCGTGGTAAGTGGGTAAAAGTTAACTCTCAGCTAATGTTGTTGATTTTAACTCGCAGCTCAGAAGATGCATCAGGTTTCTTGGTATCACTTGTATTTGGACTCGGTCCACTTATTGGAGGAATTATACTTGTCACATTCTCTCTTGCCTTCAGCATGCCACACCCTCTTCTTACTGGTGTGGCATCTGGCATTGCTTTCCGTCTTGCGGCATGGAGACCCGTACAGCTTCTAATGTCCTCAAAAATGGGTCTATTTACCACCCTCTTTCTCCTCATTGTTGGTTGCCTTGTCTACCATGCTGCCACATCAAGCATCCTTAGGGTGGTTAATCGCAAAAGGTCTTCTGTTAACGTCATTACATCATCCTCTGGTTTCTCTCTTAGTGTCCTCACACTGCAATCTCTCCTTGCCTGTGGTTCTGTATTCCTTCATGCATACGCCGAAGGACTTGTGCTTGGTGTCGCGGCACGCAAGGCTTATGGCCTTGGCCGTTACATGGTTCTCCCAGCTTCCCTCCATGGTCTGCCACGAGGTGCTGCTGTCGCGAGCTGTGTATATGGTGCCACAGATAGCTGGCGCGGGGCCCTTGCAGCTGCTGCTCTGACCGGGCTTGCAGGACCTAGCGCCGCCATCAGTGCGATCCTTGCGAGGATCGACTACGATGGACTCGACTACTGGATGGTGATCGCGTGTGGGGCTCTGATCCCCAGCTTTGGCCGTGTTTTCAGGCGGTCTTTGCGATTGGACATGCGGAAGAGCATTGTGGGGCTGCTGATAGGTATCGCCTTCGCCTCCGTGTGCTTGATGTCGACTAGATTCATTTGCTTGCACACCCCTTACTGCAACTCGGCTCCAGAAGCGGTCACATGACTTGTGTAACTGTGTTGTATACGGTGATGTTGTAAAACACATGTAATACCAGTGTAATGACTTTTGACTATACAAAGAATGGAAGGTTATATTGCACTTGCAATGAGGAGGCCATAGTTAATATACGGTGAAATCTGTAAAAGTTTTTCCAATAATAAAGCTGGATCACTAATTTTGGGCGCTGGAGTTGTAAAGAAGTTTCAATTCATGGCTAGTGTTGGTGAATGCTGACTTGCTGTTGGTGAACACTAATATGACGCCAATACCTAGCTACTGTAACGTATTTTTTTGTTGTTGAAATGAGTTTCATGGTAATATGCCTGTTGGGGAATTCAGAAGTGGCTCAAGATCGTGGGCCAGAGGGATCGTCCCTGTCGGAGCACTTCCGAAGGTTCGGAAACCCCAATTTCCCTCGTGGAGAGTTCATCCCTTTTCTCCCATGTCCTCCTCAGCTGCAGGGATTCGGAGGGCGAGGAGCCGTGGAGGCATGGGAGAGGGGGCCTCAGAGCCTCCAGAGGTCCTTTGGACCTGGTGTCCAAGAGATTGTCACCGGCTCCAGAGTCCGGTGTCCGAGAGATTATCGCCGGCTTCAGAGTCCCCGGCAAAATGTGACGGGAACTGGATACCCGGTAGAACCACAAGGAGGGTACTGGTCTTCAACTCCTCTGGGAGCACCACCCTTCTGGGAAAGGTAGAGGAAAGGGGAGGCCTGGGTCAACCCCGAGGGGGTCCCGGAAGAAGGAACTTTAACTTTGTGCATCACCTAAAGGAAAAAGGAGTGCACCCTCGTCAGCCTTAGCACTACGGGCTGCCATGCCCACCCCTCATGCGGAAAGTCCTCGTACGAGGCCGCCATGTTAACCCTAGGTACGAAGGACCTCCGTATCCGGAGGAGGCTTTGACCTTGCTACCCCTAACGCTGCATCCTAGTGGGTTCGGCTCCACGGGAGCCGTACGGGGGGCACAAGGGTCCTTTGCCCGAAAAGGCCCCGTCCCCTAAGGCTATAAATAGAAGGGCTATAGGCTCAATCAAGACACAACATTCTAGCCACTCAGTCCCCTAGGAGCTCTTCTAGACAGAGGTCTTGTCCAAGAGCCACCATCTACTGTTTGGGTACTTTGTAACCACCAATAGTTGGCGCCATCCGTGGGGCGCCGTCCGTGGGGAAGAGAGTGACTGAGAAGCCACATGGTGCCGTAGCGATGGAAGGGGAAGGGAGCCGCGGACCTTCCGGCAGATCCCCTCCTTACGAGGACCACCGACCCCTCAGAGACCGTGGCCCCGGAGAGCAAGGGAGCCACTGGAGCCAACCCAGAAAGGGTTGACCTGGGTGGCGAGGAGGAGATGGTGGTGGTCAACGATGACGACCCGAAAGCTGAGGAAGAACCTCCCACCAGGAAGGTGGAGACGGGAGACGTCTCCGGCCTCGACGCAGCCGGCTACCGAGAGGAGCGGCTGACCCAAGAGGTTGAGGCTGAGGCTGATGATCTACAAGCTCAGCTGGAATAGGCACGGAAAGAAAGTGAGCTGAGGGAGATGGCCAGTTGGGAAGCCATCGACAAGGAGGCTCGGGCCAGGGAGGAGAAATACTTGCACCGGAGGGCCGACGCTATGCGGAGGGCTAGGGAGCTCCGGAAGGAGCTGGATGCCCTCCAGCCCACCAAGGCTCATCGGGACGCGTTAGGGAAGGGAAGCATGGGCCAGGCAGAGTGTCCCCCTAGTCGGGTCGTCTCTGACATCTACGCCCATTGGAGCACCCTCTACGACCCCAAGGCCCCCCTGTGTCCCGGCCTCCAGTCTATCAGCTGGCCGCAAGGGTTCAAGATGCCACAAATCACTCCCTACAATGGGAAGACCGACCCCAAGGCCTTCATCATGAGCTTCGAAGCTGCCATCCAGTCTGTCAAAGGAGATGAAGCCATCATGGCCAAAATCTTCGTGATGGCCATGACGGGCATTACCTGCACCTGGTACACCACCCTCGAAGCCGGAAAAATCTTTTCTTGGGAGTAGCTGTGGGAAGCAATGCTCAAAAACTTCCAAGGAAACTACGATGACCCGGTCACTTCAGGGCACCTCTTCACCGTCAAGCAGGGGAGAACGGAGACTCTCTGAAACTTTGTCAAGGGCTTCATCAATGTAAAATGCCAGGCCAACGGACGGAGCGAGAGGACCATCATGGATGCCACCCAGGGAGGCTGCATCACGGTTCCCTCCGCTCAGACCTCTCATGACACCCACCCTAGACTGTGTCAGAGCTGATGCGCAAGATGGAGGAGTACGCGCGTGTGGAGGACGACGAGCTCTATGAAGTGCAACGGAAGCCTCCCATGGATGGCCCACCCAAGAGGCAGGAGAGGAAGCACCATGACTCTCCTCCAGAGCACCCTCGAGAGAGGAAAGATCCGCGCAGGCAGCGGGATCACCCTGACGCCCCTATTGGGAGGTCCAGGTAGTGGAGACCTCCCGGGGAGGAGTCCCATGGAGACCGGAAGAGGTAGAGGACCTCCGACACCTGGAAGCCATCTTCCGACCCTCGGAGCACCAAGCCTTGATTGGAGTCAAGGCAGAATCGATACGGGGACTCGTTGAGGCCGTACTGCATCATCCACGAACACTTTGGGGGCACACCACTCAAGAGTGCTCCTCCATCGACGCCTATAAGGTGGAGGCGGCTCCCGAACCTGGGAGACATATCATTCACACCGCTCAGCCTCCACCGATGGGCTGGGTTGATGCGCCTTCGCCGATAATGCCACATCCCATCTACCCATGGCCGCACACAGTCCCGTACGGAATGCCGCCACCGCCACCACCACCAGAACAGCCACAAGTCCCCCTGCTAGCCCCGAAGCAAGAAGCCCCAGCCCGAGACGTGCAACATGTGGTGGGGTCTCACTGCGTGGTCCTCCCCATCTCCTGGGGCTCTATACAACCCTTGGAGTCCAAGCGGCAGCGGCGTGCATACATTTGGGAGGTCCAACATATGACCTCGAGGCCAAATGTCCTGCTCCCCCACTACACCACCATCCCAATCACCTTCGGAGCGAATGGCTGCAATGCACTGTTCTACCCACACGCCGATGCCTTTATCATCTTAGCCAAAATCATCGATGTGGAAGTCTTGAGCATCCTCATCAATGGAGGGAGCTTGGTGGACCTCCTCTTCACCTCGGCCTTCAATCAAATGGGGCTCTCCCGCACCCAGCTCACTTGTGCTGGAACCCCTCTGCATGGTTTTACAGGATAGGCAATCGAAGCCTTAGGCCAGATCTAGCTGCCGGTGTCTTTCGGCCTTAGCGAGTATGTTGTACATACATCTATGGACCCACTAGAAAGTTTGAATAGTCCTAGAAACAGGACTGGACACCGAGACATGCCAGACATGGAGGCTACGGTGCAGGACGTAGTAGTCTACGTGGAGGATAGGAACTAGTCGAGGATTAGGAAACTACTCGCAGTAATTAGAGTAGGACTCATCTAGTCGAATATGACTAGTTATTCTTGTAAACAACCGATATGTAACCCTGCTCCTGGCAATATAAGGCGAGGCTAAGACCCCCTTCAAAGCAATTCAATACAACCAACACACATGACGTAGGGTATTACGCGATCTAACGGCTTGAACCTGTCTTAATCATGTGTTTGAGTTCACCTTCGAGTTCTTGATCTTGGCGAGCCCCACGCACTAAACCCTACCTTAGGCACCCCCCCTCAGTAGGTTGCTGGGTCTAAACACCAACAGCTGGTGCACCAGGTAGGGGATCTCGCTGAGAATCCACTGGCAAACTCGATGGCCAAAGTCATCACCAAGCCAATCATCGTGTTCGAAGTAGGCGAGATGTTCATCTTCGGCTCCTAGGTTTGCATCGCAGATGGCACTGGAAACTTTCACCACCACATTGCGCCAGCCCCGGAGAAGAAGCAGCACGCCATCACCCTCCAGCGTCAAGCTTTGGAGGATCTCGCCAAGAAATTTGACGAATTTTCAATTTCTGACTTAGTCAGAGGCTGGGGGGACGAGTCAAAATTACAACTCAACTTTTCCCGCTAGTCTAACTGGTTTTCACGAGTCAGCGCTTAAGCCATCATGCAAATCGGACTACGACCCAAGTCGATTCCCGTTCGGACACCGAAACACGGGTACTGTTTACCAAGCTACCCTATCTAGATCACAATCCAACATGGATATGATCGAGGACTCCCACTACTACTCAGGCCCGGGCGAGAAGACTCCTTTATCAGGTCTGCAACAGGGCCTGGTAATTATATCAACTCCACAAGGTAGATTCATCTGGCCCAACAAGAAGCCACTTGCTCTCGCCAAGAACAACGACCCACACCTTATCGCCTACCTTGACAACCTCCCATACTAGGAGGGAACTCCTCTGTCTCCCATCTACGAAGAAGGCGGCTCCACGGAGGTCATCACGTCAAGTTTGGAAAGCTATTCTCCGAAACGAGAACTCTTCTCTCTTGTTGGTGCACAAGAAGGCGAAGAGGAAGATCAAACAGAGAGAAATCCACGGCATGAACTTTACCCGGATGATGTCTCCCAGGATGAGCTCACCACCAACGTTGTCAAAGAAGAAACTGAAGCTCAAAGAACTCGATGACGAGCAAGAAACGCTGCTAGAGCAGAGTGTCGCCGCCGCCTTGTAGCTAACCTGCCAATCATGAACTTGGATCACGCGTTTGAAGCAATTCAATCATGTCAACATCATACTCCTCTTGCCACCATCGCATCCATTGATCTTATTACCCAGGCAATGCCACAGCACAAATACACTAGGCAACTGACTGAGCTGGCGGAGCGCGTGTATGAACAACTCGATCAGCAAAACTTGATATATTCAGTTCCACACACCCCATCCCAGCATGGTAGTAGCCATAGGCACACTCAATCCAAACCAAGTCAAACTGGAGGCGCCAAACCAAGCCAAGCTAGAGTAGAGGATAGTTGAGTAGGACCCTCGGGAGGCTGTGGCCATTGTGGGCCCAACCCAGAGCCTGAACACCTAGTACAGGATCTCCATCACAAGATCAACGCCGGTTGCGATGCCCATACAATCATTGACAGATGCCAACGCGAGCGTGAGCAAGGAGTCGAGTACCTAGGAGAGGATTCCGGCAGGTTCCCCGCCTTCTCAAGATGAGTAAGGAGGACAGTTCTACCTAAGACATTCAAACCTCCGAGTATCACCAAGTATGATGGCAAATAGGATCCAGTCCAATGGCAAGCCGGAGGGAACGATGACACCAAGGTCATCTACTTTCCCATCTGCATGGAGGAAGTGCCACTCATATGGCTCAAGTTATTAGACAAGAACTCCATCGACACGTGGAAGGATCTCAAGGTGGCGTTCACCAACAACTTCGTAGGAGCAATGCAGCGTCCTGGCAAAAGGATCGACTTGTCTCAAGTAAAGCAATAGCAAGGCGAGACCCTGCGTAGTTACCTACGTCATTTCTTCAATAAGAAGGCCATAATCATGGACATCATAGAGCGTGATGCCATAGATTGCTTCCAGAACGGTCTCTATGACTTCGGGATGTTCTAGGATTTTGGCAAGAGGCGCTCCTAAGATAACAAATCTCTCAAGATCATGATACAAGCATGGGTAGATGAAGAAGATAAGGAGAGTGAGAGGTTTGAGTCTAGTTGCAACAAAGGCCAGAACAACAATAACCAGAATAATGGCCAGCGTAGCGACAAGAACCGCAATGATCCCCCCATCAATGACAATCGAAATAACTATTCAGGAGGTCATAATCGCAAAAGGAAGCCAGACAATACTGTCGTAGCAATTTCACGGTCATCCAAGAAAGGCGGCAGAAATCAAGAAAGGACTCCGTTCAATGAGCTCCTGAAGAAGCACTGCCCATGACACTCGTACCATAAACACTCTAGGATGGATTGCTACAGATTACGCAGAGTCATGAAAAGACCTACCAGAACCTTCCGGAACTAAGGACAAGGGCAAGGCCAAGGAAGACGAAGATGATGGTGACAACGGCAAATTCCAGAACCCTTCCAACACCATCAACATCATCTTTGGCGGTCCCAGAAGCTCGCCCTCCGAGAGATCATGTCCATTGAACCAGCAACACCTACATTCCTCAAATGATCCGAGGTGCCAATTAATTTTTCTAGGAAAGACCAGTGGACTTGTATCTCAGACCCAAGACGGTTTCCTCTCGTCCTGGACCCAGTAGCTGCTGGCTCTAGGCTCACCAAAGTACTCATTGATGGTAGTAGCGGTCTCAACGTACTCTTCGCCAAGACATTGAGAAAGATGGGCCTCGACATTACTGATATGCTCAACCTGGTGAAATTAAATTTTCTATAGGCATTGGATAGGATAGGCAAAACTCTCAACCTGGTAGAAAACTTGATCAACCTTGTTTTTGCAGAGGTTTTAGATAAGCAATAAAAAATTTAAATCACCTCCAAATCAGGCCTTACTCATAGAGCATAATCAAAACCAATGTACTAGATCATCATGAAGTATGGGTATTGCATAAACAAATCGATTACTAAACTCCACAAGAAAGATTTGAAATTCAAGACAAAGCTCATGATCCAATGTTGTAGAAGTAAAGTAAAGACAAACAAGCAAAGGTAGACACCAAAAACACTCGCACGATCCTTGAATTTTATTCATGCTTCTTCTCACAAAGATGCTAAAGTAGAAATCTAGGCCTAAGTCTTCGCAAAAGTTTAAGAAGACTACTACTTTATCTACTTTTGATTGAAATAAAAATACTAATTTAGACTCTCACACGACTCGACTCAACCAAACTAGATCCAAAAACTCCATACGAGCGGTGATCTCTCCCTCCCCCCTGCCGCCGCTTAGAATCTATGACGTCCTCGTCGTAACCACATGAAGTACAAAGGGAAAGATGCTCATAAACGCACTACTGGCGTTGCCCGCACTGATTGCACACGGGTGGCTACTACTTCCTTCACCATGGGGCTTGTTCTTCCTTATGTTGCCGCACATCCCGAAGAGCTTCCTCATGTTCCTTTGCAAGAACTCGAAGTCATCTTCCTGGCAGTGATCATTCTCTTCCACCTTGTGATCTAGCTCCTGCATGGTTTGCATGATGTCGTCGACAACGTTGAAGAGGTATCGGATGTTCTTACAGCAAGTGATGCAACATGTGCGATCATGTTCTTCCGATTCTGGTCGTCGTCTTCTAGATCTTCTTAAGCAAGTGATGCAACATGTGCGATCATGTTCTTCCGGTTCCAGTCATTGTCTTCTGGATCTTCTTCCTTGCTCTTGTCTTGACGATGGCCATCTTGCTCCTTGCTCTCCTTCTTTTCTTCATCCCAATCCTAGTATGTGCCATTATCTTCTCCATCATCATGCCCTGTAGCACCCCATGATCCTAGGCTCCTATCGTCTTCCCAATCGCTATCACCTTCATAGTCAACTGGCGTGTACTCAGGCGTCTTCTCCATGTAGCTCTTGTGCTTGATCCCGAGGAGCCTTGCTGAACGCCTTGTGGGAGCGACGACGAATTCCTTCTTCTTCTTGGGCACTTCATCTTCGCTCAAGAGGATGATCAACTTGTGATCTGCAAGCTTTCCAGATGGCGCCTTGCCTCCAACGCTAATGCGAGCATTACGAGAGGTCCTTGGTGGAGTTTTGGGACCAAAGTCACACCTCTTGACTTCCACCCGAAGGGGAACACCGGCGTCCACCAGAGGAGGCTGGGCCAATCGGCCTAGCCTCTCCCATGGCCGCCAGCTCCCCCTCTCATCTCCCGAGCTCCTGGTCAGCTCCATTACACTTTCTTCTAGTTTTGGTGGATGTGAATTGCTTGTGTAGATGCAAAATTTGACCTCCAATTGGCCTCCATTATATACTCCTGAAGTCTTGACCAAGGATCCACATATTTCCAAAAACCTCTTCACCCCTTCCCGCAAAAATTCACTTCCATATTCTGTCATTATCAAAGATGGGGAAGGGGATCCGAAACTAAGGCCGATCGGCCCAAGGAGTTTTTAGCCCCTCTTCCTCCCAACTTTTCGTGGCAGTGCGTACGTGTAAAAATATATCTAATTTTTTAAGTCCCACACAAAATTTGAAAGAAAAACAACAAAATTAATATAGAGTATGTACAAGGTACCTATTTTAGTGTCGTCAGGCTTAACGTGATAGGCACAATGTTAGGTTCTAAGAATACCTTTAGTCGCTATCCATTCACAATATATTAATCTTCCTTGATGTCCATGATTGTTACCACTCTAGTAGGTGATATAGAATGAACCACGTATGGTCCATCCCACTTGCTCATCAATTTTCCTTTACCGAAGAGTTTGAACCTAAAGTTGAACTATAGCACTTTGTCCTCTTCTTTGAATTCCTTCTTGTGAAGTCTTTTATCAAACCATATCTTTATTCTTTCCTTGTAAATGCTTGCACCGTGATGAGCTTTAAGCCTCATCTCTTCCAATTCACTAATTTGAATCCTTCTTTTCACTTTCGCAGCATCACCATCAAGATTCATCTCCTTTATAGCCCAATAAGCTTAATGTTCAAGTTCGACGGGAAGGTGGCATGTTTTTCCATAGACAAATAGATACGGGGTCATACCTATAGGTGTTTTATGAGCCGTCCTGTATGCCCACAGTGCTTCATTTAGCTTCTTTGACCAATCCTTCCCTCCTTTGATTATTGTCTTCTTCAAATATCTTTGAGCTATTTATTTGAAGTTTCTACTTGGCCATTTGTTTGAGGATGATAAGCTATAGATGCTCTATGTTCGATCCCCAATTTTAATAGATATTTGTCAAAACCCTTTCCTATGAAATGCGATCCTCCATTCCATTGCTGATCAAAATCCTTCGCACTTCATATCTAGGAAATTTACCGTCTTGATCAAATGATTTGAGTCTTCCGTTGACGCCTTCCGACATGGAATAGCTTCTACCCATTTAGAGAAATAATCAATCATGACCAAGATGTGTTCAAATCCATGCGAATTTAGGAATGGTCCCATGAAATCTATACCCTAATCGTCAAATAAACCCACTTGCAAATTGTAGTTCAATGACATAGAATTTCTAGCCCAAATATTTCCTGTTCTTTGGCATTCCAGGCAAGTAGCAATGAACCTCTTTTCATCTTCACGCATCTCCAGCCAATAAATTTGCTTGCCCAAACTTTTTCCTAAGTTCTGAAGTGTCCATAGTCATGGCCCGAGTGCTCCTACACGGCCCAATAGTCGGTAGCAACCTCTAGCAAGATGTGCCAACTCCTATACGCACACGAAGATCATATCAGACGAACCATCACAACATTATATACATGCTATTCCCTTTGCCTCACGATATTTGGTCTAGCTTCAAGCCGACCGCTATTTCTCGATCCTGTGATTCAGAATCCCTTTGTAGGTTAACTCTTCACCGTACGTAGCATGGCCATGCATTTTCGGATCCGATCACTCGAGGGGCCTAGAGATATCACTCTCAATCAGAGAGGGGCAAATCCCATCTTGATTGACCATGTCTCATAGCATGCTTCTTGACAAATTCGAAAGCTACCTTTTTAACTACCCTGTCACCGTGTAGCGTTTGATAGCCCCTAAGTAAGTCGATCCACATCTTGAGTACATGCGACAATCTCAGGTCTAAGGACAAAGCGTACATGTTGTGTAAAGAGAGAACTACTTCTCGTGTTGGGTTAGTCCTAGCACATGTCTCCACATGTGCCCACATTATTAGTTTAACATCTCCATATCCATGACTCATGAAACATAGTCATCAACTAATACATGTGCTAGTCTAATATTCATGTGTGTTCTCACATGAACTCCGACTAGGGACAACTTTAGAATAACCATACAATTAAAGAGTTTCACATACAATTCACATAATTGCAAATCAATTGCAAGTAGCCTTTAATGGATATTCAAGGAACACAATATAAATTATGGATACAAATGGAATATCATCATCTCTATGATTGCCTCTAAGGCATACCTCCAATAGTCTCCCACTTGCACTAGAGTCAATCTAGAAGGTTTCTAATACCCATAGCTCTTACATACGCATCATGCTTAGCCTGCGGGAGTGGTTTTGTCAACGGATCAGAAATGTTCAGATCCGTGTGTATTTTGCATATCTTGATCTCACCCCGGTTAACAAAGTCTCGAATGAGATGAAATTGCCGCATTACGTGTTTGTTCTTCTGGTGGTTCTTTGGATTCTTTGCTTTCGCAATTGCCCCATTGTTATCACAGTAGAGATTCAATAGGCTGGACGCATTTGGGAACACCAAGCTCAATGAGGAAATTCCTTATCCAAACACCTTCCTTCGCGGCTTCCAAAGTTGTGATGTACTCGGCTTCTGTCGTAGAATCGGCCATCGTCTCCTGCTTGGAACTCTTCCAACTAACAGCACCACCATTTAGCGTGAACACAAATCCTAATTGTGACTTTGAATCATCTCTGTCGGTTTGGAAACTAGCATCGGTGTAACCTGTTACAACGAGCTCCTCCTCACCTCCATAGACGAGGAACATATCTTTAGTCCTTCTCAAGTACTTAAGAATGTTTTTCACCACTGTCCAGTGATTCTCACCTAGATCAGACTGGTGTCTGCTTGTCATACTTAGCGCATATGAAATAATTGGGCGAGTACTTATCATTGCATACATGATAGATCCAATAGCGGAGGCATATGGCACTCTACTCATGCGATCCCGCTCATCAGCAGTCGAAGGACACTGAGTCTTGCTGAGATGTATGCCATGTGACATAGGCAAGAACCCTTTCTTCGCCTCTTCCATGCTGAACCGCTTCAACACTTTGTCAATGTAAGTATCTTGGCTTAATCCTATAAGCCTTCTTGATCCATCTCTATAGATCTTAATGCCCAGAACATATGCCGCTTCCCCTAAGTCCTTCATCGAAAAAATATTTTTCAGTGAAGTCTTTACGGACTCAAGCATAGGAATGTTATTTCCAATCAGCAATATGTCATCCACATATAAGATTAGAAATATTACAGAGCTCCCACTAACCTTCTTGTAAACATAAGACTCTTCTCCATTCTTGGTGAAGTCAAACCCTTTGACCACTTCATCAAAACGAATGTTCCAACTCCTAGATGTTTGCTTCAATCCATAAATGGATCTATGAAGCTTGCATACCTTTCCAGTATTTTTCGGATCGACAAAACCCTCGGGCTGTATCATATACATGCCCTCAGCTAGGTTTCCATTCAGGAAAGCTGTCTTGACATCCATCTGCCATATCTCATAATCAAAATATGCAGCTATAGCTAGAATAATCCGAATGGACTTAAGGATCACTACGGGTGAGAAGGTCTCGTCGTAGTCAACTCCTTGAACTTGTCGAAAACCTTTTGTGACAAGTCGTGCTTTGTAGATGTGAACATTTCCATCCATATCCTTTTTCTTCTTATAGATCCACTTGCACTCTATGGCTTTAACACCATCAGGCGGGTCAATCAAGTTCCAAACTTGATTGTCTCTCATGGACTCTATTTCGGATTGCATGGCACTCTGCTATTTTTCGGAGTCTGGGTCCATCATTAAAAGTTATGAAGTATTGGTACCCTCCTCTGGCTGTCATGCTCATTGGTCCGCATACATCGGTATGTACAAGTTTCAACAAGTCTAATGCTCTCTCAGGAAAACCTGTGAAAGGTGCTTTGGTCATCTTGCCTAGTAAGCAAGCCTCACATGTCTCGTATGATTCAAAATCAAATGAAGTTAAAAGTCCATCAGTATGGAGCTTCTTCATGTGTTTCTCACTTATATGACCCAAACGACAATGCCACATGTAGGTAGTACTCAAATCATTAGGCCGAGGCCTTTTAGCATTTATGTTATAGATAGGTGAACCATCAAGATTTAAAACAAACAATCCATTCACAATGGGTGCAAAAGCCATAAATATATCATTCTTAGAGATCACACAACCATTGTTTTCACTCGCAAATTAATAACCATCCTTCATCAAACATGAAGGAGACATAATGTTTCAACTTAAACTAGGAACAAAATAATATTTATTAAATTTCATGATAAATCCTGACGGGAGGTGTAGTTGAATCGTCTCGACGGTTAACGCAGCAACTCTTGCATTATTGCCCACGCGGAAATCAACTTCTCCCTTCTCAATGCTTCTACTTCTTATCATTCCCTGCACCGAATTGCAAATATGAGCAACCGATCCGGTATCAAATACCCAAGAATTAATAATTGTATCAGCGAGAAATATGTTGTCTATAATATTAACAACAAGCGTACCTGAGGTGGAAGTACTCTTATTTCCGCCATTCTTCAACGAAGCAAGGTACTGCTTGCAATTCTCTTCTAGTGATCAGGTTCGTGATAATAAAAGCACTCTTTATCTGGAGCAGATCTAGCTTTAACCTTGGGGGCTGAGTTTGGCTTGGACACTCCAGCTTGCCCTTCTTCTTCCAAGAATTGTCCTTCTTCTTGAAGGTAGGCTTGTTCTGTACAGCCATCACATGGCTGCTACTAGCGCTTTTCTTAATGTCAACTTCTGCTGTCTTGAGCATACCACACAATTCATTCAGATCCTTCTCCGTCCCATGCATATGATAGTTCGAGATGAAGTTCCCATAGCTAGGTGGAAAAGATGAAAGAATGAAGTCAGTGGCCAACTCTTTGCCCATTGGGAAGCCCAGCTTCTTCAACCGCTAAGTGTAACCAACCATCTTGATTACATGTGGTCCTACTGCTACGCCTTTTGCTAGCTTGCACTCTAGAAAGGATTTGGAAACATTGAACCTTTCAGTCCTAGCTTGTGTTTGGACATGTCCTTGAGCGCCACGATCATATCGTGTGCCTCATGATTTGTTTCGAATTGCATCTGCAGGTCGGGTTCCATGCAAGCAAGCATAAGGCAGCTTACCTCAAGATTAGCATCAAATGCCTTCTTGTAAGCAGCCTTAACGGCAGTAGATGCATCATCAGCAGGTACTGGTGGTAGTAGGGTGTCTAGAACATCTTCCTTTTTATCGGTCCTGAGAACAATTCTCAGGTTACGGATCCAATCCGAGTAGTTTGTTCCATTCAACTTGTCCTTCTCAAGGACCGAACGCAAAGCAAACGGTGTGGTGGTGCTAGGTGCCATTTAATCTACAACAAAAGTAATGCAAAATACACTAAGAAAAACGTATCCATGATAGAGCAAATCACATTAAACTATTTAACAGGATCTACTCCCACTAAAATCAATATCCCTCTATTGATACTTAGTGATTCAGGATCCACAACTAACAAGTCTACTAGTGAGCTTTAGCATCACCGCTAGCAAACAAGGTAAATTGGTAAGCAACTTCTTGCTAATCATATCACATATGACTCCTGTTGTTGGGTGACATCTCCATATCTCAGCGCCCAACCTTTATGCCCCAAGGTCCTTAACCATTAAGATAACCTTGTTAAGCAAACCAACCCTTATGCGTGTAAGTGTCCGACATAAACCCGTCTAGTCAAGGAAAACTAGTGGCACCCTAATTTCATAGACCCACCACTAATTGTACAAGACATGGGATGGTGCAAGTTTTAATTGAGAGGGCATACTAACTTAAACTTTGTGAGGGATTGTTCTACTTCTAACATCACATCATGCAGGATGTAAAACATAAAGAATAGCATTCACACAGTTGTGACACAGTATAGACTGTTTTCTTATGATGATCTCCATCTCCACAGAACCTGTTCACCATGGTGATCTCCATCTCCATGTTCCATGTGCACCATCCTCCTGGTGATGAGTCCTCCAAGAACTAGAACATGCTATTACGCCTAATAGCAAGTAAAGAAGCTAGTAATGAAGATTACATTGTTGCTTGGATCATCACAGATTGGTATGCAGACCATTAAATACATTAAAGTGACAACACATATGGCTCCACCCGTGTTGCCGTACGCGCGACACGCAGGTGACGAATGAGTTACACACATGCATCACATACACAAGGGGGCCATACCGAACACAAGATCCATACATCCTTCAAAACAAAGTTAGGTGTTCTAACGTTCCAAACTTCAAAGGCCCGAAACTCCATCTTCCAAGCCAAATTTGAGAAATCTAATTTCGCCAAAAATGGCAAAGCTGTTGAATTTCATGTGTAACTTTTTTTGTAGATCAATTTTCATATAAAATTCGCCCCGATCCGAGATCGTACCGAAACGTTACGGCTGATTTACCGAAGCACACGCACACGGCAAAATCCCGACCTGGTAGTAGATCCAATCTACTATTGCACATCTCATGTGCTTGGCGTATGAACCTGGATCTCGATTCGACCAATCACATTGATCTTCACTCACTACAATTGGCATTACGTGTATCACTTAACTCCGATGGTGGAAACCTGACCGGTAGAAGTATGTCGTTACACAACCATTGTAGCAAGAACACGAAACAAGGACATAGATCAAACTAAAAACTCGCATATCTCCATATGCACACATCCCGAATCCAAAATTAAATAGCTACAGCTCTGATACCACTGTTGGAATACGAGGTAGGCTACGCTAGCACAAATCAAAAATTTCTACCGCGTAAACCAGGAAAACTGTCGTATATGGATCACGAGATTACCACTCAACGCACTGGTGCGGAAGATGTAGAATCGCGTTGGAGCAGCAAAGTCGATCAGCGTAGTCGAACGTAGTCAATCACATCGACGTCGAGCAGCTCCTCAGCAGCTTGTCCACGTGCAGCAAGATCGTCTTCATGCCGCGGCTCGTCGGCGGCTCGTCGTGGCTCGTTGGTGGCTCGTCCAAGTGCTGCAAGCGCAACACCTCCAAGGTATCCACACGTGTAGGGAGGAAGCGTTGCAAGCCGGACTGCTAGATCCGTGAGTTGCAACAGGCGAGGGCGTGGGAGGCGCGGCAGATTTGTTTCGCCAAAAGGTGTAAACCCTAGGGTGCCCCCACCCCTCTATTTATAGAGGTTCCTAACGGGCCTCTGGGTCCGAGGCCCATTAGTACTTCTAAACCTAATCCAACTCGGATCACATCCGAATTGGGCTTCCAGCCCCTTAACTGTATGACCCTATGGGTTCGGATACGTATAGACATGGCCCGAGTACTCCTACTCGACCCAATAGTCGGTAGCGGCCTCTAGCAAGACGTGCCAACGCCCATACGCACATGAAGATCATATCAGACAAACCATCACAACATTATATACATGCTATTTCCTTTGCCTCACGATATTTGGTCTAGCTTCGAGCCGACCGCTCTTTCTCGATCTTGTGATTCAGAATCCCTTTGTAGGTTAACTCTTAACCGTACGTAGCATGGCCATGCATTTTCGGATCCGATCACTTGAGGGGCCCAGAGATATCACTCTCAATCAGAGAGGGGCAAATCTCATCTTGATTGACCATGTCTCATAGCATGCTTCTTGACAAACCCGAAAGCTACCTTTTTAACTACCCTGTCACAGTGTAGCGTTTGATAGGCCCTAAGTAAATCGATCCACATCTTGAGTACATACGACAATCTCAGGTCTAAGGACAAAGCATACATGTTGTGTAAAGAGAGAACTACTTCTCGTGTTGGGTCAGTCCTAGCACATGTCCCCACATGTGCCCACATTATTAGTTTAATATCTCCATGTCCATGACTCATGAAACATAGTCATCAACTAATACATGTGCTATTATAATATTCATGTGTATCCTCACATGAACTCCGACTAGGGACAACTTTAGAATAACCATACAAGTAAAGAGTTTCACATACAATTCACATAATTGCAAATCAATTGCAAGTAGCCTTTAATGGATATTCAAGGAATACAATATAAATCATGGATACAAATGGAATATCATCATCTCTATGATTGCCTCTAGGGCATACCTCCAACACTTCATGTGGGAGTCTGCCAGAACGGTCTGGTAGAACCACTTGGACAGCCAAGCGGTCTCCCTCGGTCTTTGTAAGCCTTGGCCAGAACGACTACGTGGTCCCGGGGGCAGATGAAGATCTGCCCATAGCAGATCTCTATCTTGACATCCACGAATGTGTGAAACTTCTTACAGATGGAGGCGGCGTGGAGATGAACAAATATACAAGCGGAAGGGTTCACCCCTTCAGCTTGGAAGGCCCACTCAAAAGTGCTAAGGTGCACAATCGAGTTCGGGGCCACATGCTGGATCTCGAGCCCGTAGTAGGCCAGCACGGAGGTTAGGAAGTCCGAGCACGGGAAGCAGAGCCCACACTCGTACTGCTCGGTGAAGACCACCACCTCGTTAGGCCATGAGATGGGGATCGCCTCTCCTTCCGAAGCACGGACCAGGGAGCGGTTAGAAACCAGCCCCCGCTCGTGGAGGCTGTCTAGGAAGTCGTCATTCACCATGCTCACCGGGAGATGCCAGGAGAGGGGGAGCTCCGCCCGCGCTTTCTTAGCCTTCAGAGGGTCTCCTTCCGAAGAGGCCGTTCGCTTCGGAGCCATGAGCAGTCAAAGGGGAAAGGGAACTCAATGAGAGAGAGGTGGTGCAAAAGCCACAGGAAGAGAAATAGAAGAGAAGAGAACGCTGCGGGCAGAAGGAGGCGTGACGGCTAAGGAAGGAGCGTGGCTTAAAAAGTAAACCCTAGAAAGGAAGAGGGGGCCGATATTTATAATCCTAGGAGGACCCAGACAGGTGCGCAAGGATTCGAGTGGTAGGCAGGACTGAGGTGACCCGACTGCGTGAGCCAACAGAGGAATGACGCATGTCCCACTAACTCACACAGCACTACCAACAGGCACTCGCCCCCTCGCATACTGTGCCCGGTGTGATTCCTCGGGTCTCGCCCGCCTCAACCCTGGTGCCCACGCCAAGTGGCACGTGGGAAGATGAGGATGCATCGCCCAAGTAGGCTGTGGGCCCCGAAGTAGGTAAAAGAAACTATTTCACCCCTCCGGACCGCTCTCCTATCCCATTCCTCCACCGGTTGTCTTCCCAACTAGCTGGAAAGGTATTAGATCCCATCATCCAGAAGCTCGGACGATGAGCCTTGAGAAAGGGATGTTGTTGGGGAATTGGCTCAAGATCACGGACCGGAGAGATCGTCCCCGCCGGAGCACTTCCGAAGGTTCGGAAGCCCCAATTTCCCCCATGGAGAGTTCATCCCTTTTCTCCCTTGTCCTCCCCGATTATAGGGATTCGAAGGACGAGGAGCCGTAGAGGCAGGGGAGAGGGGGGCCCGGAGCCTCCGGGGGTCCTTCAGACCTGGTGTCCAAGAGATTATCGCCGGTTCCAGAGTCCCCAGCGGAACATGATGGGAACAGGATAGCCGGCAGAACCTCAAGGAGGGTAAATGGCCCGGCCAAGCCATTCGGGACCCCTCCGGAGGTCTTCGACTCTTCCAGGAGCACCACCCTTTCAGGAAAGGTAGAGGAATGAGGGGCTGGGTCAAACCCCCCCCCCCCCCGGGGGTCTCAGAGAAAGAACTTTAACTTTGTGCGTTCCCTAAAGGGAAAAGAAGTGCACCCACGTCATCCCTAGTCACTAGGGGCTGCCACGCCCACCCCCCATGCAGAAAGTCCTCGTACGGGGCTGCCACGTTAGCTCTGGGTACGAAGGACCTCCGTACCCGGAGGAGGCTTTGACCTCGCTACCCCTAACATTGCATCCTAGTGGGTCCGGCTCCACGGGAGCCGTACCGGGGGCACAAGGGTCCTTTGCCCGAAAAGACCCTATCCACTAAGGCTATAAATAGAAGGGCTATAGGCTCAATCAAGACACAACATCCTAGCCACTTAGTTTCCTAGAAGCTCTTCTGGATAGAGGTCTTATCCAAGAGCCACCATCTACTGTTTGGGCACTTTGTAACCACCAACATGCCTATTTTCTAGTAGTGAGATCGGGTCTGATACTATCTTGAGGTCCCAAGTTAACCTACCAAGAGTGGATCGTGAGTATGTCTGGATCCACACCAATATTTGTATTCGAAGCTAAAATATAAAAAATATGTAAGTTTTTCGTGGTATAGTCCATGTTGCAAATTATAGTTTACTTTAGATTTATTTTAAATTAAATTAAATTTCTTTAATTCTCGTTGAGTTTATAGAAAAATATATTAATATCGGCCCAGATCTTTGGCGGTGAGTTCGGCAATAGTTGAATTCAGGGTAGCTAGCAGCTATGTGCGAGTGCGACCACCACTGTTGTCACTACCCTCCGCGCCATTCTCACAATCTCGCAAGTTGATTTGTTTTCCTTTGGAAAACTTTATATTACCAGAAATGATGGAAACAAGCCTAACTTCCATTCTTATTCGAAGAAAATTACGCCCCAATGATTGGGTACAAGCCTAGTACAAGATCAAAGAAACAAACTCGTTCACGGTTCTGAACGCATCACTTGATGAGGTCGGTGATGGCCGTGCACACGACACCGATCTGGCCGGCGTACTCGCCGCGCCGCGCGAGCGGCGACGACGGGATCCCGGCCTCCGCGAAGACGTCGTCGCACCGGCGCGCCAGCGCGGCGGCCGCCGCTGCCATCTCCTTCCCCGCCGCGTAGTCCCGCGCGTTGATGTCGTCGTACGCCCCGGCGAACGCGAGCTCCATGTCGAAGTAGAGCCTGCGGCACTGCCCCAGCGCCGCCCTCCTCTTCGCGTCGTCGCCCGCGCCCTTGCCCGGCGGGCCCGCCAGCAGGGCCTCCGCGTCGCGGACCGCGCCGCCGGCGTTGTTGACGCCGAGGTTCGCCGCCACCTTCGCCAGGCCCCAGGCGTCCGCGCCGGGGCTGTCGCGGTGCCTGCTCAGCTCCGACACGCAGAAGCCGTAGTCGACGCGCGCGTCGACGCCGGCCGCCGCCCTGCACGTCGTTTCCACTGTCGCGTCGGCGGCGAGGAGCGTGGCGGCGAGTGCCACCGCCGCGAGGAGGAGGCTCTTCGATGGATTCATCATGCTCCGGTGGGTGGCTTCTGGACAGAGCGCGGCGGCGTTGATTCTTTGATGGATTGCAGTCTGGTGGTGGTGATTTGAAGAGGTGGGCGTCAGTTCTTAACGTAGTGCAATTCATTGAGATACGTACGTTTTGGACACTCCATTTATCATTGCATTAATTTCTTAGGATCCTCCTTTAGTCCTTTTGGCGCCTCATTGTCTTCTCCTAAACATAAATACACAAGCTGGAGGTTCCTGCGATTGGCATATATACTCCGTGGAAGGAAAAGTTGAATGGCAGTATATGTAAAGGAAAACAGACGCCCACGAGAAATGTAAGTGAAGATCATCACTTTTCAAGAACATCGAAATGTTAATCATCCCTATGATCCCTAGACACAACAAATCCCAGACCAACATCAACCCCCATCACCAACTAACTAATTTGTGTTTAATTATTTGGTGATTTGGTTTTCAGCTCAGCAGCCAGTCAGCCACCCGGCCTCACTATTTTCCCTTGTTCATCCGCTGCCAACATACTAATACCATCAACAAAACCAATGAATTCACCTTCAAATACGGGCCTGTTTGTTAGGATGGAATTGGCTGGAATTGGAATTAATTTCCAAAGTCATCTTGTTTGGTTGCTCCCGGAATTGGAAAGAGGGATTCCTCAGGATTCCAACTCTATCTACCGCACATTCCGACCCTAAAAAGAGGAAATCGTTTCCTCGGTCCCGAGTCCCGACCGCGACTATTCCTCTTTCCCCCCGCGCGCGCCGCCCCGACTCCTTCCCCTTGCGCCGCCGCCCACTTCCTCCGCCGCCCCCTCCTCCACTTCTCCGCCGCCCCCTCCTCCACTTCCTCCATCGGCCCCCTCCTCCGCTGCCCCCTCCTCCGTCGACCCCCTCCAGAGCCGGCACAGAGTGCGCCGCCCGTGCACAGAGTGCGCCGCCCGTGCCGCTCCTCCGCGCGAGCAGCTTCTCGCCGGCGACCACACGCCACGCGGTGAGCCGGTGCTCCTTCCCCCTCTCCCTCCCTCTCTTCCTCGTCGACATATACAGCAATTTCTCTCCTAACCCTAACCCTTGACTCGATTTGTTCTTTTTTAGAGGCTGTAGACAGATCTGAGGGAAGGGAAGCATAGGGACGGGAGGAGGAGGAGCTCGGCAGCTATCCATTTTACTCACTGGAAGATCGACGTGCATCACCAATACTCCTGCCTTGGTGAGTCCTGCCTTGGTGACCCAAGAGCTCGATCTGTCCTGTCCTGTCCTGTACTGGTGAATCCTCACTGGAAGTTTTGATGTATAGTCCTATCCTGTTTCAGTATTGCTCGAGAAATGATATATATGTTATGAGATTGATATTGCGTGCCTCTTCAGCCTCTTTTTTTAGCTTAAGATTGTGTGCTTGTGGTCATTTGAGTCCTGTCCTATCAGGATCTGTTAGACATGAGATTGATCTGTCAAGAACTTAGAGGCCTCAAACTCTGGCATCTCACAGGCTTCTGGCTGCCATCTAAAATTTTCATATTCAAAATCTATGCGCTGGGTTAATCTGCAGGACCAGCTCTCTGAAAGCCATTGTTTACAGCCAAACCCCGAGTATAGAGGTCTACGATTGTCAGAAACCCACTTTCCATTTCTGTAGTTACATTCTGCAGGATAGATGAAGCAAACATCAGATAGAAGTCTAGAGCTAGATAACAAGCAAATTTGCATGCTCACAGAAGAAATAAATTCATTGTTTCTACGGTGGTCACAACAAAATGTGTAAAT
>NC_028450.1:26253875-26258877 GCF_000263155.2 Setaria italica | reverse complement strand
CTCCCGATTGAATTGCCTAATATTAGCGAGCCGTTCTCAGTATTTGCATAGTTCAGGAAATAGTTCAATTTGTTGCTATAGTTTCTTGCACTGTGCAGTTGACTTGGTACCTTGGTGTATATGAGACATGAAGGTATTTCACTGAGCATGAGGTCATTGCAAAAGTAATTATGCAATACATGTGCTCTTTGTTTTAAGTGAGAGTCTGAGATAGTAGGACTATGTACACTTTGTTTTGCTACATGCATCTGTTCATTTCTGAATGTCAATTTGAATGCTACTGTGTAGGACATAACTTCTCATCAGGTATGCTACTCAAAGAGTCTATCAATTTCCTATGTTGACTACAGCTTGCTGATCTCTTTTTCTGTTCTTACTTAGCTTGTATCCTCTTCAGTTCGGTCTCTGTTTTGTTCTGCAGTGAACTGTTTGTTAAAAATATTTCATTTATATCTGGGAAGCAAATTGGTAGCTGCCGGGTACCTTGCAGTAAATAAATTCCAATTTATACTGATTGTTTGTTTGTATTGCTTGATACAAAAAAAAAAGCCAAACAGCTCACTTATCCTTGCTGCAGTAATGTTAGTTAATCCTATTCAACTATTTGCTGCTGTGGCTGCCGTGCACCAGGATAGTTAATCCTATTCAGTACTGTTAGAGCACAATATATATGCATGTCTAGTATCCTTGCTATTGCTTTGAAGTTGGATATATATGTGTTAACCATTTGTTTTTTTGTAGAAAAACAAAGAAGCTTCTGGTTATAGGCACAAGACTGTCTTGTACTGGGACTCAATCAGCTTGGTGTTTGGCAAAGACCATGCTACCGGTGAAGCGGCAAGGACTGCAGCTGAGAGCTCAAAAGACATGAGTAAGGAAGATCTTAGTAACAAAGAGCCCACATCATCGGCAACTTCAGGAAGTTTAAAGAGGCAACGGTCAGGCGACTCTTTTACCTCTATGATGGCTGAAAAACTAGACAAGTTTGCTGAAGCACTAAAGGAGGAAGCCCCTAAAGGACCAACATCAAAAGAAATTCTAGACACACTGAATGAAGTACAAGGATTGGATGAAGACACTTTGTTGGACCTATTTGATATCCTGACCGGTGACGCACGCAAGTACGAGTCTCTGTTGGCGCTTCCAGAGAGGATGAGGAAGAGGTGGCTTCTAAAACAGCTCAACAAGTGAAGAAACTAGTTCATCTATATCAAGTGATGGATAATATCTATTGAACTTGTAATAATATGTAGCTCATCTGAAAGTATTATCTTGTATTTTATCTGTATTTTCCTAGCTGGAGGTATGTAACTCGTGTATGATGTGGTTTTCTTCGAAAACAGTGCTAAGTATTAGTCTGAAAACAGTGCTAAGTACTCATCTTTAATTCCTGAGAAAACAGTGCTAAGTACTCATCTTTAAGCTAGGAATTTCGAAGCTATCAGATTTAACCTATATTTTCCAAAGAAGTAGTTTCCTCTCTAATCAACCAAACAATATTTGGAATCTAATTCTAGGAATTAGTTTCTTTGTACATCCAAACAAGAAAATTGAAATGAATCTAATTCTATGGAATTTAATTCCTATTGAATCTAATTGCTAGAATGAGATTCTTAGAATGAGATTCAATTCCATCCTAACAAACGGGCCCTCAGGGGAAAAGCTAGCATAAAAATGAATGTGATGCGCCACTAAAATATACATCAAGCAAATATTCCTTGTGATATATGGCAAGTATTAGTCATTCAAAAAAAATTGCTGCACCCTGGTGCACCAGGGTAATATATGGTGGTGTCGCCCCTGAATACAAGATAAGTTGCTTCAAGTTTAGCTAATTTCAACACAATTTTGTAATTTGTACACCACCATCTTAAATCAGGTTCAGTACTCAGGATTTCCTTTTAAATTCATAAGACTAAAAAAATGTAAATTTGAACTGCATGGTAACAACTATCAACTGAAATCATGAAACTCATCTAACTCTTCGAACTAAAAAAACCTAAATTTTCAAGCATCCTTCAAGTTTCAACTCAAAAAATTGTCATTTTGTACTCAAGGTCAAACCTTTCAAACTCATAAAACCTAAAAGCTCAGCTTGTTTAATGAAAGTTCAAATTCAGAGTCTTTGATTTTTTTTAGACATGGAGATAAGCAGCTAATAGATGTTGGCATCCGTTGTTGGGTGTTTACGTGCCTTTCAACATTATTCTATATTGTGCTTATTGTTCAACTCAATGTGGAATTATTCGGATATATGTGATAAGAAATAATTGATGCGGAATTTAACTCAAGGAACTGGTACTCAAGGTGCCAAGGACGTTTGTGCTGGAATATAGTAGAGGAAGAAGTTAAGATCGACTCTACTGCAATGTTTATTATGTACGTACATATTTGACCCAGGTACAAACAACGGAAGAGCTAGGTGCTTTGCAGGACCGACTCTGCAGGGTGTCAACCCACATGATCAGATTGGGGGACTAATATATTTTAGACTCATTAAACTGACCTATCTGATCGTGGTTGGTGACATAGTTCAAGAGTCAGGATTTTTCCGTAATATATCTGGAAGTAGAACCCTCTAACCTCATGATGCATTGTGAACGGCACCGCAGAGGAAAAGAGGAACGGCTACATCGTCTGAATCCACGAAACCCTCATTAGCATCAGAGCCGGTGAAGCCTCCGACGGCGACCCGAAGGATCGTCGCTGGAGCTATACCCTACTCCGCTGCAAACTCTGCTTTCCGGCCGGTCACACCTGGTCGTCTGCGATTCGCCCCTGTGCCGGTCGCAGACGTTGTCGCAACTCGATTTACATGCGTAGATCGAGGAAGCCCGCAGCCGTCTTGTGCTGCCGACGTCCATCTAGCGGCGTGCGGCCCTGCTCCACTGCAGGCTTTGGATTAGATGATGCTGATCCGAGTTTTTTTTTTCCGCCGATCTGTCAGGTTGCCGCCGGAATTTTCGCACCGAAGAACGTGTCGTTCGTTAACGCCGTCCACGGTCGCCTCTCGCCGGTCTCGCGGCACTGCTCGCGACGGTGGCGAGTAAGGGATGTATACGTGCTTGGAGCGGAGGCATATGCCTGCCTGCCGTGTTCGCAATTCACCTGCACGGGCACCGAGGTCTGGAACAGGCAATGCAAGCACGACAATTGATGGAGATTGGAGAGAATGCCCCCTCCTGTCGCGTCACTACTGCAGGACACAGCATCATCCGAAGGGCATCCTACTCGTTCCTGTAAGGTGTCAAGAAGAATTGCTCGACTGACGAACTGAATGCACAACTGAATGGCTAAAGATCTTGCTGCTCCTGACAACAGGAATCGTGAACTCTTGGTCAGGAAGGGACAATGGAGTTATGGAGATAGCAGGAAATCAATTTGCTACTGGATTTTTTTAATCTTCATTGGACTCGGCTGCACTTTATCTATTCGAACTGGAAGCAAGGAAGGATTTCACCAAGATCTAGGAAGGACAGAAGTACTCCTTCCTCCGTCGTTGTTTTATGTAGCTGGAATCGACAGATCGAGGAAGCCACATAAAAAGATTGACAAAAGTATGTAGCTGGAATTGTTTCATTATTATCACGGTCATGAACATTCGTTGTGCTACTAACAGGAGGAAAGCAAAGACGAGTGTGCAAGTTGGATTTTCTTACCCCCCGATCAACATGGAATCCCACAGCTACGTATTCGGTAACACCTTTCTTGCAGTGGCATCAACAATGTTTTCTTATAGTTTGCTGCGCGATCATACATCTTGGATGCTCAATTCATCACGGTTTGGAAAATGAGATATTATATTTTTTTTCTCTGTTGTGAATACTGACTATATTATTGATGAATAACAAACCGGAAAGGCCAACTAAGATGTCACTGCCCAGGGGAAGGAAAGTTATGACAAAGATAATGATATTTGGATAAATAACATCAATGGTTTTTCATATTTTTGTTGGAACCAATGATTGGCCCCTATGTTGCTAAATATAATGGTGGACGGATTGCATGGAAATTAATATGCTAATCTGGAAAGTTTTATTAACTCCACTGAGGAGGAATTGCAGAATCAGTGGTATTATTATTTTTTTCTGGAAGAAATGTACTCTATGGTTGTCCTACACTTTTTTGCCAAACTGACTGGAGATAGTTCAAGATGTCATGTTATCAATTTTTTCCCGGACATTCAGTATGTGATATCGGATACTATTCACTCGAGGAGGAATATAGAAAACTCTCCAAGGGAAGAATCCAATCAACTATTGCTAATTGCACCTTGGGGAGGAAGATATAATACTTATAAAGGAATTGGCGAAGAGGAAGGTCTGTCTATAATTTTCTATGCATAGAATTTTGTTTAACACTACTTTTCCAAATAGTTGGGTCGTGCATTCTGGTTTTATACCCCATATTGCTAGTGATTATAAATTTTTTTACTTCCAAGCAAACAATTCCAAAGAAGTATATGGTTCCTTTATTTATTCTAAAATTAAATGATTCTCTATGGAAAACTGCAAATTTGTAATGCACCTGTGAAAGGGAATTAAACTCGGTGAGGAATAGTGTTCAAATACTCTCAAGGAAAAAGAAGGAATTAAAAGCATTGGAATTTTATGCTATTTTCTTAAATGACCATACCTTAGCTACTGGAATTAGTTGTTGCATTAAAGCAATGGAAGGAAGTGTGTGTGGCTAAGGGAATATCTTGTATCATGAGGTCATGGAAATTGCATGACAACCTATCACCTATTTTGGAAGTTCATGGTAATAGGAAACACACTGAGGAAGTTATTATTGTATCCAAGAGGTGGCAAATAAATTAAGGTATGTTTATTTGATTTATTTGTATATAACTAACATGGCTGCAGATTCACTGACTAAGGGCCTGTTTTCTTCCACTTGCTAAACTTTAGCACCCGTCACATCGAATGTTTAGATACTAATTAGGAGTATTAAACGTAGACTATTTACAAAACCCATTACATAAGACTAGAGCCCGACCTGA
>NC_028450.1:26226276-26253775 GCF_000263155.2 Setaria italica | reverse complement strand
TATTTGCTAATGATGGATTAATTAGGCTTAATAGATTCGTCTCGCCGTTTAGATTCCACTTATGTAATTGGTTTTGTAAATAGTCTACGTTTACTACTCCTAATTAGTATCTAAACATTCGATGTGACACGTGCTAAAAATAAGACACGGGAAGAAAACGCCCCCTAAGGTCAGGAATTATTGCCTAAACATGTTCGATACATGGAACTTTATTTTATTGATTGAAATGTTTCAGTCAAGTAGGAGATGTTGGGTTTTTATGTGCCTTTCAACATTATTCTATATTGCGCTTATTGTTCAACTCAATGTGGAATTATTCGGATATATGTGATAAGGAATAATTGATGCGTAATTTAACTCGAGGAAGTAATACTCGAGGTGCCGAGGACGTTTGTACTGGAATTAGAGGAACAAGTTGAGATCGACTCTACTGAAATGTTTATTATGTACGTACATGTTTGACCCGGGTACAACACGACGGAAGAGCTGGGTTTGCTTTGCAGGACCGGCTCTGCAGGCTGTTAACCCACGTGATCAGATTGGAATTGATCTCCTATATACAACTGATCATGGCACATGACTGACACATGTGTGCTAGGGACTAATATATTTTAGACTCATTAAACTGACATGTCTTATCGTGGTTGGTGATATGGTTCAGAAGTCACACGGATTTTTCCGGAACACAGATGGAATATTTGTTACATCTGGAAGTGGAGTCTATAAATAGGTCCCTACCCTCTAACCTCAAATGCATTGTGAGCGGCATCATGGATAAGACAGAGGAATATAGGGTAGACCATCTCCGTGTGGCTCCTCTCCTCAGCTTCAACATGAATGAGTGGCATATATGGCGTGGTGAGGTTGCCCATGGGCCATGGGGGAAGAACAGGGACTGGATCACTAGAAGATGGTGACATAGGAGAAGCATGGTGGCAATACAGGTTCTCCCTTTGCGGCATTGGAATAAAGAGGGAAACGGTAGTGATGGAGCATGTTGAGGATGACACAGTGAGTACCTATTTAGGCTTAGGGGATAGGCAAAATGTCAGAAGAATGCAAAAGTTTCATTGTTAAAGTCCATCTCAAAGGAATTGCCGGGAGAGACAAAGCCTAGTAGTGTGTCATCATGGAACCTCCACCAAATATGACAAAACTGGGGACCATGCTAATTTGCGCACGTACGCATGCACCGTGGATTTAGACGACATATCATTTTTCCCTGTTTTTACTTTTCAGTCACGTCGTCCATGGTAAACTCCTTGTCCTTTTCGATCCTAAATTCATATTGGCAAACTTTAATTATTACCGGAAAAGCGGGGTAAGTTGAGAAAAATTGTAGCCACAACAATCATGGATGACTTTGTAAAGGAGGTACTTACTAAACATTTTGGCAAAAGATATTCCATACAAACTGTTTGAAAAAAATCATCATTTATTTTTGCAAAAAAAATAAAAGTTCATCATAAATCCTCCACAAAACTATTTAGCAAAGTATCACCGAAAAACTTTGTCTGGAGATTGAGCGAGACGGGAGGGGGCCCTCACCAAGTCACCATGAGTCTACCAGTGCAGTAAGTCTGGAACATGATGATGGATAACAAGCGCTAAGATTCTTCTGAGTTTAGGTATATATTGTTGCTGCACGAGTAACCTTTTTCAGTTAATCGAGTGTGCCTATCTTTCATCACCTTTTTTTTGTTACGTTTTAGCCATTTTTTTAGAAAAAAAGAAGTGTCGGTCTCTTCCGTGAGGTGGTGATCCGATCGAAGAAGCAGCCCAAGCAGGTGAAGCTACTGATGCCTCCGTCTCCGTGGCTCGATCACGACTCACGGGTTACGTACAGGCATTGGTGATTTGGTGTCATATAAGTTTGTGCGTGACAGACAACACATACTCGCAACAACACGAGTAACAAAAGCGCAAGCTCGTGTGTCAGTCGACGACAGAGTTTGCTGCCGCGGAGCTCGATCGACGGGCATCCGCGACTTGATTTGATCAATCTAACTAAAAGCCTTCGAACAGCCTTCATCACTTCTTGGAGGTAGCTGTAAAGCTTGCCGATTATCTTACTCCGTAACTACGTACCTACCTGCACATTAGCCGTGGAAATGCAAGTAAAGCACACTAACATTGCGCTGCTTTCAGCCCGTCCTGTTATGTGGTGCTCGCTAGAAGAATTACAGGCCACATGCCTTTTCCTTGAAGCAACAGCTCTCCGCACCAAAAGGGGCGGGAGCAGGAAGGCGGAGGAATCTCATCCTATTATTGTTCGCATTATCACTAAAGAATAAGCGCACGCACCATTCCTTTTTCCATGGAGCCGAAAAGCATAGTATCCTGTCCATTTCACCTTTAGTTTCGCTGATGAGGAGAAGATATTATGAGGGGAGCCGGGCGGAGACGCAGCCGGCGGACGTGACAGCTGCTGCCGCCGCCGCGTCGTCGCGGCCGATAAGGGAACGGCCGGCCGGGGCCTTTTGCGCTTTGACCAGGAGCGCCGGATGGAATGGAACGCGCGCCCGCGCGTTCCACTCGGGCGCCCCACAGCTTTGTGCAAAGCGAGGCCACAAGGTTCCGGGGAGTTTAAGCAACTCTCCAAATGCTTCAACGTGTACAATCAGTCCGCAAGAATTTCGTCGAGGTAGCACCAAAGTGCATCGGTTAACAAATGGAATCGTTTCCTGTTTCTGAATCCTAAGCAAACCTTTGAACCCTGCTCCAACATCCATCCAGCCGACCAAAAAGGTTCATATAGCAGTCGGATATTCTATATCGGAATTTGAATGTTCAATGTCCGATATCGTATTTGAATCCGGATACTCAAAGTTGGGTATCCGATATCCTTGTGATATGGATATCTATATCTAACACAACTAACACTATCCGTACATGATTCGTTTTCATCCATATGACCATATATATACTCCTGCGTGCCATAATCCTAGCAGAATGATCATCTTGTCCATCAATCATTTTCGTAGTTACGGTAGTTGCCATGGGTATGATATTATTTGGGTTAATTTAAACAGGGCAAACCAGAAAAGTAGAAGGTGTTTCCCTCTATAAAATGGTAATAGAAGCATTTCTCAAGTTGAAGCGAGGAGAAGGTATTATATGGAATTATAGTTGGAAGTTGGAACTGAAGGCAGTACTACGTGGATCATTTGAAACTTTTCGTTGCTAATCATGCATGCCCCGAGACCAACGGAAAGCTTGAAAGTTGAAACCTTTCGAAAACTGAACAATATATGTATACTACTCAAAGTCCAAAACTCGACCACCACTGCGCTAGAAGGGAGAAAATAATTGGAGATGAAGACCTATAAAACATTTATGCTCAGGTGTAGAAGTTTTAAATAATTTTGAGCTTACTTAGCAAGTATTCAAAATGTTTGAAATTTGCTGAAAATTCTTTGCTGGTGGGTGCTTAATGCCACCCGCCAGCGCATAAAAGCTGTGCTGGCGGGCGCTAATGCCGCCCATCAGTGCAAGGCTCTGTACTGGCGGGCGGCATTAGCGCCCGTCATCACGATCTCTCGTGTATAACGCGCGACCAGGGCACCAAATTTTCTAAGTCCCGGCGCGAAAGTTTCACTACGCCATCAGGCTGCGAAAATTAGCGCTGGAACCGCCACCCTCCTCGACACCGTCGTTGCTGCGGCCCCCTCCCCGTGCGCTGTCGCGGCCCTCGTCCACAAGCACCGCCTCCCTCCTCCCGTGCACCGCTGCGGCCCTCCTCCACGAGCGCCGCCGCGGTCCCCTCCCCGACGTCACCGCACCTCCCCGTTGCTGCCGCAACCCTCCTCCACGAGCGCCGGTCGCGCCGCGACCCCCTTCCCGACGCTGCTGCGCCTCCCCGTGCACCGCCGCGGCCTCCTTCCGGTCGCCGCCGCACCTCCGCCAGCCCAAGCCGCCCCCGCACCACCCTCCTCCCTGCCAGCCACCACCGTGGCCTCCCAGTTTGACACTGACGCCAAGCCGCCGCCACGCTAGCCCCCTCGACGGCACCCAAGGCAGCCACGCCGCCTCCTCTACCCTAGCCGTTGCGCCTCCTCTACCGAGTCCCCTCCCCGTCTGTTGTTTTTTTTAATTTAATTCAATTATAATTATTGTATTGAAAATTGAGATAGGAAAATTTGGTGTATAAAGATTTATTGATTGCAATTTTTAGGAATAATAAATTTGTAAAAATTATGATAGAAAAATAGTTGGATTTAGTATACAAATTGTTGTAGATATAATTTTTATGTATATAGGTTAAAAATTGTGATATGAATAATTTTTATGTATATAGGATACAAATTGACTGTAATGATCAAAGTACAGATAGATGCAGCAGAGACACAAGCAGAGAAAGATGCTACCAAAAATAAATTCATAGAGAAGAAATGCACAAAGTGTCCATATACATTTCTAAAGTGATGTGGAAAAGGCCTGACAAGCAATATATCATGGCTCCTTGCGGTTTTGAGTAAGCTAGTTTTAATTACTATATATATACTAGGTGCTACTTAATGCTGTCTATAATATAAATTATTTTAATATAATGCAGTGATCATTGGATTTGCATCATGATTTTACCTAAGCTAGGAGAAGCAGTGGTTCTTGACTCAGCAAGCTATGATAGAGATAGGTACAAGAATTTCATAGGCATTATACAAAAGTAAAATATTTCTTGGCAGTACTTACGTGCATGCTGTATTACTAACTTTTGTCTTTATATCCTCAAAGTACGTACAAGCTTAGCATGCTAAAAAAATGGGTCCCACAATCTAAAAAGGATGAAAGCTATGAAAATAATATATCATAAATACGTAAGAACATAAAAACTTGCTTTTTTCATATATTGTAGACTTGTCATTAATAACAACTCATCATTGTATCATTTTTCTATTTGTTTGCACTACCACAAGCAATCTTCCGGCTATGTGCTATACGGATATTACGTGTGCGAGTTCATCAGAAATAATGGGAGGTACTAGATGAATTCTGAAGATGTAAGTCTCTTATACACTGCCATAGCTAACTTCCTAATGGTAATACATCATAATCTTCATTTACTGTTTACCTGTAGATGCCTACCATCCGCGGTAACTATACCAAGATCGAAGACAAATAAATCGATAACATTTGTACGGACATGGCGAGGTTCATCCTACGCGAGATTTGTCATAAGGATGGAGCATTCTTTGATAAAGATGGCGCGTTGATGGTGGACGAGTGCACAAATCTTTATCGGTGGGCGCAGTAGTTTTAATATTAGCGTGGTAAAGAACAGCTCTATTCCAAATGTTGGACTTTTAATAATGTGAATTATGTATTATGTATGATGCAGTTTTTAATAATGTGAATTATTTATTATTCAAGTTTGTTGTTATTTGGTTGGAGATACATATTTCAATTTGACGGCTAAAAACTGGTGGGAAATAAAAATAATAAATAATTCACGGGAAATAATATATTGAATGGGAAAATACATATTCCTGCCACCCGCCATCAGAGAAACCATCTGTGCTGGCGGGTGGTGTAACCACACTGCCAGCACAGAAAGCATCAGTGCTGGCAGGTGGCTAACGTCGCCCGCCAGCAGAGAGCGGTCTGTGCTGATGGACGAGCAACCGCCAGCACAGACGGCATTTGTGATGGTTCAAAGTTGCCAGCGTAAACCTTTTCTAGCCGCCAGCAAAATCCTGTTCTAACCGACAGCGTCATGGCGTAGTGCACGCAAGCCATCCCTGCACGAGGCCACTCACTACTTCCACTAACAAAAACCACACTCTTTTATTGTCTCAAGTTTTCCAAGGCACAACATTTTGACGTGTGCTGTCAACTCGATCGTCGACCACGTTTTTTATACACTACAGTAGCAAAACCACCTACGGTATTCACTTGATGAGGTTGGTGATGGCCGTGCAGACGGTGGCGATCTTCACAGAGTAGGAGCTGTGCTGCGCCATCGGCGAGGGGACGGCGCCGGCCTTGGCGAGGGCGTCGTCGCACTGGTGCGCGAGGGACGCCGCCTCCGCCGCCTTCCCCTTCCCGGCGGCGTAGTGGCGGTTGTTGATCTCGTCCTCCGCCTCGGCGAACGCGAACCCCATGGAGTCGTACAGCTTCGCGCACTGCTCCAGCGCGGCGCGCGCCGGACCGCCGGCGGCGGCGCCGGGCTTGGCGAGCAGTGCCTTGGCGTCGTAGACGGCGTCGTCGGCGTTGTTGACGCCCGTCAGCGCCGCCACCTTGGCGAGGCCCCAGGTGTCGGCGTCGGGGCTCTCGCGGTGGTTGCCCAGCTCCGCCACGCAGAAGCCGTAGTCCACGCGCGCGTCGCTGTCTGCCGCCGCCCTGCACGTCGTCACCACCGTCGCGCCGGCGCCGGCGGCGAGGCAGCCGAGCGCGACCGCCGCGGCGGCCAGCGCGCCAGCGGCGAGGAGGCGAGCGGTCGGCGTCGTCGGCTTCATCGTCGTCGTCGTCGATCGACCAATTGATCCTGTTGCGTGCTCTGTGTCGCCAAGGGAGTGATGATATAAGCTCGCGGCGGCTTTCCTTTTGCTGGGATGGGACAACTGAGACAAGATTTTGAGGTGTGGGGGACTGAGGGAGTCTGAGTTGCCTTATATAGAGCGCGGATCGCGAGCCAAAAGCAAATGCTCGCGGGCCTTCATCATTTGAGCCCGTTCACAGAATGGCCTGTTCCGATCTTTTGATCAAGCCCATCACACTAACAGCCCAAACATTATCAAGGCATAATGTGCTCATTACTCTTATCCGTTTTGGACCGCTGCTGGCTTGGAGAACGATGAGGAGAGAATTCCTTATTCGACACCATCGGGGAAAAAGAAGAAGTTTCTTATTTAAAATCGGGGAAAAATCATGATGGATGGATGGGTAGCGAGGGAATTACTTTACTTCTAAATCGTTCCTTCAGTTTGAAAAAACTGAACATAAATTAAAAAAAAAAGAACCATAATGATATACTCCTTCTGTCCCAAAGCTGTCCTAGGACCTAGGTCATACTATCTTATGTTTGACCAACATTATAAAGAAGAGTGTAAACATCTACTATGAAAATTACTTAATGATAGACCTAATTATACTAATTTGGTGTTATAGACATGATATTCTTTTCTATAAATATACATAGAGTACTTACGATTAATTAAATACAATAAGATCCATGTCAATATAATTTCATGTACTCCTAAAATATTGAAAAAATGAGCATACTATCATAAAAAATAAATTTTAGTTTCAACAAATCACATGTAAAATGGTAAACTTATTTTGCAATTGACTGTGCACAATTTAAATTGTGAGACACAAATGATAGGAAATCAATATGAACCTAAATATGTGTAATAAATTATAGGAAACTAAAAAATACTTTTGCAGAAAAAAAGATAATAAAATGTATTAAAGTCGCAATGGAAATCCAATATTTTTCATGTGTGCCAATGCAATAGCAACATAGCGCAAACAGACGCTTAGAACATCTCAAAGTCAAATGGTTCATTCGGTCCAAATATAAGATGTTTAGTTCCATCTTATGACCTTTAACTTTGACCAAGTTTGTAGAAAAATACATCACCAACTACAACATCATATTAGGTGCTGTTTGGATCTACCGGTTAAATTTTAGCCTGCTAAATTTAGCTACTATGGATCCAAACATGACCCAGTTAAATTTTAGCTAGCTAATTAAATATTCTTTCAACTGGTTGAACCCAGCTAAACTCAGATAAATTGGTAAAAGAATGAACCGCCCCTCCACCTTTCATAGGAAAATCAAGAAGATTGATGAGACGTGGGTGGGAGGGAGGGGTAGGATAGACAAATATCTTTTCAACGATCATTTAGTTCGTGGATCCTAACACCCTAGCTAAATTTTAGCTAAGATGATATTTAGCTAGTTAAAAAAGAGGTGCTAGCTAAATTTTTTAATTGTTGGATCCAAGCATTGCCCTTATTCCCAGTAAATCTACCGTAACATGTCTTAATGATGCATTAGTAGGGTATTATGGGTGTTAGTATATTTCCTACCAATGTGATTGATCAAAGTTAAAGAAGTTTGACTTAAAACAAAATCAAAGCGTTTTTGCATTGGATATTCGTGGAATACTTACTAACTAACAAGCAAGCAGTTTTTGCATTTTATTTTTCTACCCAAACCTATGTGAGATTCTATATGGTTCGATAGTTTGCTCCGGTGGATGTGTACAAAGTACAATAATTGTGGCATGGCAGCCAAAGGCTGTATTCCCACTAGCCAAGAAGAATACAAACGGTTGGTTCCGATTCGTCTAGTATGTGCAACAGCAAATACTGCCGTTGAAGCTAAAACGGCCTACATCGATCGAGATGAGAGAGTTTGGATGAGAGGCCACGAAAGAGATTCGCCAAGAAGGCAACAAGTAACAGGAGGAGGGGCTTCATCATAGACAAATGCAAAAACAATGCATCCTCGCCCGTGGTCCGCGTCCGTTGTTTGCACCAAACGTTTTCACGGGCAACAGCTCGTGCAGGACCGCCCGTCACCGGCAGTAGTCTTCCTGTAGGACCGGCGCCGGCACCGGCAGGGCTGCAGCGGCACATGGTAGCCTCATGGAAGGTGACAAGTGCTCTACTACGTGGTCTGCTCTGGTTGCACCCGGTCCCCGATCGATGGGAGTATGGGGCCCTCCACCGCGCGCAGAGCAGCGCCGGAGCCGGAGGCTAGCATGCGGCAAGCATTATTTGCGAGCAGCGTCGTCGTCGATTTTCCGCCACATGGATCGATAAACGACGACGCGAACAAGGAGGAACCGTCGAAAAAGAGAGCACCGAGAAGATCAGAGAAGAAAAAACATCATGCACCAGTTCATTTAGTTCCATCATTTCATTAAAGCAAAGTAAGGAGATGAACAGGAACAGTAACCGGAAACGAAACGCTTTTATTCCATCACAATTTCTAGCGACAACGAGCTCGGGTAACTGCCACATCACGTACGACCGCGTTACTCCGGGGGGTGTAACCAGCGCATCAGAACACTCACGCCGGCGGATCGCGACGCTACGCAGCCAGCAAATGCGTCACCTGGCAGGCTGGCCGCTGGCACCACTCACTTGATGAGGTCGGTGATGGCCGTGCAGACGACCGCGATCTTGGCGGACTCGTCGCCCCACCGCGCGACCTGCGGCGGCGGCGGGACGCCGGCCCGCGCGAAGGCTCCGCCGCACCGGCGCGCCAGGGACGCCGCCTCCGCGGCGTGCTCCTTCCCGGCCGCGTAGTCGCGCCGGTTGATGCCGTCGTAGGCCTCCGCGAACGCGAGCTCCGCCGCGTCGTAAAGGCCCCGGCACTGCTCCAGCGCCGCCCGCGCCTTGCCGGCGTCGCCGGCGCCCTGCTTGGCGAGCAGAGCCTTGATGTCGTAGACGGCGTCCCCGGCCGTGGCGACGCCCACGTCGGCGGCCACCTTCGCCAGGCCCCAGGTGTCCGCGTCGGGGCTGTCGTGGTGGTGGCTCAGCCGCGACACGCAGAAGCCGTAGTCCACGCGCCGGTCTCGGGCCGCCGCCGCCGCGCACGTCGTCTCCGGGGTGGCGCTGGCGCCGGGGACGCCCAGCGCGAGCGCCGCGACGAGGGCCGTCACGGCGGCGGACAGAACGCGGGCCGTCGAAGGCATCATCGATCTACCACTCCACTAGCTAGCCGGCGGTAGAGCTCGGTGGCTTTGCCTTGCGTTCTTGGACGAGCTCAGTGGCAGAGTGGTGTGGACTATGCCACTATGGAGTGGAGTGTGGCGACTGATCAGCTCGGTTGTTACGAGCTGGGACAAATCTGACGCGGGGTTGCCCAACTGTGTTGTACCAGCAGAATTGTCTAGAACTTCTGTGGGCCCGTCCGTGCTGTCAGTTTGAATTTTTTTTTTTATTTTTTTTCGATTTTGCAGAAATATACAGATGGAAAAATTGCAAATCTAGGCTATTGCCGCAGGCCCAGGCGGCGGAAGGGCCTTACCGCCGCCTCAGCCGGTGGTAAGGCGCCGACCCCGCCGACCCATATCATTACCGCCGGCTGGGCCGGCGCTAACTCCCTACCGCCGCTTCCGCTGCCTAGGCTAGCGGTAAGGATACGGCCCCTGCACCGCCACGGTACAACCAGCGCGCGGGCGGTTAAGGGTCCTTACCGCTGTCTGGGCCGACGGTAAGGACCCTTGCCAGGGGTTCCCCCTATAAAAACCCCCCGCAGCCAGGCCTCAGGCCACCCAGCTCTCCTGTTATTTTTTAGAGGAGAACCAAAGAGGGAGAGAAGGAAGAAAGAAAGAGAGGAAAGAAGGAGAAGAAACCTTCTAGTCATCATGTAAGTTTTTCAATGTCGTAGTATAGTATATCTAAAAATATCTTGTGCTTTTAGATGCTAAAAATCTAGCTTAGTTTGTACAGTAGATTTGGTATTTAGTTCGTAGTTTAGTATTTAGATCTACAGATATGTTGTGTGCTTTTAGTTGTTAAAAATGTAGTTTAGTTAGTATAGTAGATTCGGTTTTCAGTTCATAGTTTAGTATTTAGATCTAGAAGTATTTACTATTATAGTTTCATGAAATTTTAATATTTTTATTATACAACCGTAGGATGCCAAGTCGTGGAAAAGCTGGAAAAGCAAGGTAATCTCAGTGCACGTTATTACGTTAACTCGTAGTCGTATGATTTAATCTTAGTTGCTTCCGGTTGTTACAACGAAAATGGTAAAGGTGGAGTGGTGTTCGGTTGACCGGAAATGCCTTCGGCCCTCTTCCTCTGCCTAGTGGTGTTCCAGTGCCCATGTACTTTTGCGGCGATCCTTGCAAGGTAGCTAAGTCCGATGAAGAGGACACGTATAGGCAGAGGTATTGGATGTGTTCCAATTTTGCGTTTGAGCCTACACTTTGTTAGCGCCGCATTAACAAGATGGTGAGGAATTGATGTTGTGCAATAATTATTTTGTGTCATATGACATTTTGCATGGTTTTTTTATTTTGTAATAATTACATTTGTTGCAGACCCCTCCACCGCTCTGTGATTTTGAGCAGTGGATTGACACTGGGATCGAGCCTGAGGACAAGGAGGAGATGCAGTACATGTTGCGTTGGGCGGCAGAGAACAAGGAGAGGATGGAGAAGAGGCTCAGAGAGGAGGCTGTAGAGAAGGAGCACAAGGAAGAGGAGGAAATGAGACATCTTGCTGCGGAGAGGGAGAAGAGGGATAGGAAGCTTGAGCGTGCACGCCAAGCGAAAGCAGCGATGGAGGAGAACCCCGATGCCCTGAGGAAGGAAAAGTGGCCTCGTTGTACTCAGTAGGCTCTGTTATTGGCTAGTACTCCATTGTGTGCAGTTGGACCTTTCGTTGTGTGTCCATGGTTTATTCATGGATAATGTTGTGTGTTGTTGGACCTTTCATTGTGTTGTGCTTAGGTCATGTGCTCCGTTATTTGCCGCACGATTTTCATTCGGAGTGATCGATTATTTTAATTGTGTGCTTTTAATTCTTAATTGGGAAATGTTTAGACTTGTATAGTGAACGCATGCGAACAATGAAAAGCATTTAACTTCTTATCTAGATATAGCAGTCCTCGCACATAAAGATAATCCTACACATCATAATCCTACAAATGATAAAAAAAAATAAGAAGTCGCCCTACGCACTAAATGCGTCCTCGCTTGAAACGAGGCTCGTCGGCACCATGACCACACCTCGCTTCCTGCTGCGATACTCTAGTCTGTTGCCGATCGTACCTCCAGGGCTCCGGCGAGTGAATGTCGCGAGTCGAACGTCCTCCCGCTCCCTCCGCAGGAGGTGTCGCGAGGTACTGGATCGCATCCTGTGTAGGACCCTGTGGTGTCCCGAGGTACTGGGTTGCACCCTGTGTAGGATCCGGGGCGTCTGCCAGCTGGGAGGGACCGAGCAGGTTAGGATCCACTCTGAAAAGGTCATCGAACCAAGCAGGGCCGCTGGACCTCGCTGCCTCGTCGTGCGAGTCCTCTGAAAGCCATCCCTGATCTGCGTAGCCTGTTATAATCACAAAGGAAACAATTTTGTTAGTTTCGTTGCGTTCTTAAAATGGAGTATAACAAATGTATGCATCACGTACCTACTGGTCGTATCTCCGGTGCAGCTGAAGAAGGACAAGAGGACCATGCGGATTGCATCACGCACCTGCTGGTCGTATCTCCGCTAGCACTTTCATATGTCGTTGCCGGGCAATTCTTGTAGGTGTGACCGCCTTCGTGGTACTTGGAGCATAGACGGACATCAGGACCAACTTCAGATTGATCCATGTCATTATGGATACGCCTGTTCCCGCGTCGTCCCACTCCTTGGCACATTTCTGGATTAGGATTAGGAATGTAGCGGGCGACATTCCCAGGATTGTTGACAAAGTCTCCCAGCAAACGATATCCATAAACCTCGTTTCTCCAAGTTTACCATATGGTTTCTTTGAGGAAATAGTGTGGCATGAAACGACGGGATTCGAGGTCCCCGCCTCAAAGCATGCAGCAATGACATGGGATCAAGGCCTGTGAAGCAACCTTGGTTTGTGGCAAGAGCAAACACAACCTTCATTGCTGATGATGCACTCATGTGTGTATCTCTCGCGCCTCCCACCCATTTGAACTTTGTCCCTAGAAACAACTTCGAACCGGCATTCCACGGCTCCCACTTCTTTCACACGATGTAAACGAGCTTTCTTTATTACTTTCTCCATGTACTCTATCATCTTGTACCCAAATATTACGTGGTTGTCGCACATTGAGTTATCAGCCAATTGGTACCTTTCCCTGAAATACTTCATTGTGCGGTAAAGGTAAAATTCGACAATACCAACAAGGGGTAGGCCCCGAACACCGTGCAGGACCCAGTTGTAAACTTCAGCTAGGTTTGTCGTCATTATACCCCACCGTGCACCTCCTTCATCAAAGAGTAATGCCCACTTTTCCTTCAGTTCATTCTCAATCCACTATGAGAAAGACTTGATGGATCTTCCCCGTCTTCGCCTGACGTTTGGCCCGTCGAGCCCAACGTCCTCAAGAGACACAGGTTGGTTGGCCTCACTATTGATCGCCCTCTTTGCTAGTTCCTCGCAATGCTTTTTTGTGACGTTCTCAAGTTTCTTCCACAGCAGGTTGAACTTCCTCTCCTGATTCTGGCTGCACAGGCGCTTGAACAATTTCGTAAGGGTCTTATTCTTGTATTGGCTGTGAAAGTTTGCACCCATATGCCTCATGCACCACCTACTCTTCAAGTCCGGCCATATCGGCGCTCTGAAACGCTATTGACTTCCATTATGTAGGTTTTCGATTGCTTGTATAATGCTTTTATGCCAATCATGAATGAGACAGACCCCCTCGACGGCCAACACAATCATGTTATTCACCCCCTCGAGAAACCAGTACCAGCTATCTCCAGACTCCTCCACAAAAGTGATCGCAAGCGGCAACACTTGATTGTTGCCATCAGTTCCAATATCTGTCAATATTGTCCCTTTGTACCTTCCAATCAGAAATGTGCCATCAATGCAAATGGCTGGTCGAGAAAGCCGGAAAGCCTGAATGTAAGGACCCAACACGAGGAATGACCGTTGTAGGACCTGTTTACCTGGAAACTGAAGAGCTGGATATGATTTCAAGTCGTAGAAGCTTCCAGGATTTCTCTGGCAAATGGTATGCAACAAGGCAGGAAGGTTGTCGTAGGATGCTTCGAACGTACCCCACTTCATCTCAAGCGCCTTCTGCTTAGCACGGTAAGCTTTGTTGTAGCTGATCTTGTACTTGAACTTCTCCTCTATAGCACAGATAATGGACTTGGGCTCGAAGCTTGGATTCTCCACTATCTGAGGGTACATGTATTGAGCAACAAATTCAGCAGTGAGGTTGCGGTGTGTTCCTTCCAATTCAACTAGCAAGCATTGGTGCTCAACCTCTTTAGTCACCTCCCAGTAATCTTTCCATTTGCCCTTGTATGCATGTACCCTGAATGGGCAATCATTTCGCACACATCGGACATCATACACCTTCGGGCTACTCTTTTCCACCCTGAACTGACGCTGCAAACACAAAGTGGACCATCTCTTAATAGCCACCTTCACTTCATCCCCACTTTAGTATACAGCCCCCACGCATACCTCATTCTCCCTGTACTCCCAAGGAATATTTTCCCCAACATTGACCTACAGGGAGGAATGGTTGTAATTTGACCAATTTCGCGGTATAGGATAATCATCTTCCTCATCCGACGAGTCCTTCTCCACGGCACCATTGGCCTCCCCTCATTCCATCTCCATCTGCTCTACTAACTCAGAAATTTCTTTGCCCTCATCAGCCTCTCCATTTGGTTCCCGAGATGCTACATCATGTTTTGCATCTTCATGTTCTTGTTCTTCGTAATTAAATTTTTTGTTTCCACCTGCAGTACTCTGCACATCTTCTTCCGCTTCAACTTCATCACCTCCGACTTGTTCTTCAATATGAGTGCTAGGTCCACCCTTCATGAAAAATTGGACATACCATATGATTGGTAAACCTCTTCTCTTAAAATCATCTATGTAAGCCCGATATCTCGAAGTTCCTTCAAGCGGAACTAACTCCCAAAAGTGTATGTCTGGCCATCTTTGCACTACAACTCTCACACACACATCCGCTTAATCTCTGTGAACACCTAAGTCCCTACAGAGCCACTTGCATATGCCCCCAAGTTCTCTCTCTTGCTCTTGGAACACACTTGGTGAAACAGGGGAATCCACTCAAATCTACCCCTTCTGGACCATATCTAACCTTCCCCGGCCCATAGTACACTTGAATATTGACACTATCAGACATGCCTGGTAACATACATGAAACGGCAGTCCAAATTATTTTCACCACTATATATAAGTTAACTGCAATAACGACCTCAATTGAATAAACAAACAACTATGTAACACTAAATCAAGCTTACTAACTAACTTTATCATAGCCATGCACCACAACAAATAAATCTAATAATGTTACCGAAAAACTATATTGTAATACCTAACAACATAATTTAGTAATTACATTTATCACAATGATTTACCAGAATAAACAAATATAATATTGTTACCGAAAAACTATATTCGAATACCTAACAAAAAATCAGAATTTACTAACTACATTTATTCTAGCCATTTACCATAATAAATAAATCTAATAATGCTGACTCTATTTTACTGTATAAGCTAAATCAGTTATACTAACTAAGCTACATTTTCCTATCTAAAAACAGCTAAAAGTTTCTAAGTCTAGATCTAGATCCACTATTACTTCTAAATCTAGATCTACTAATATTTCTAAATCTCAGATCCACTAATATTTCTAAATCTAGATCTAAACTAAACTAAACTATACTGTAGTATACTATACTAAACTACGAGATTGAAAAAAAAAATTACCTAAGAAAGACGGAAGAAATTCCTTCCATCTTCCCTCTCCTCCTTCTTTCTTTTTTTTCTTCCCTCCTCCTCCTCTCCTCTCTTTTTTTTCTTCCCTCCTTTCCTCTTTCTCTTCCCTCTTCCTTCTCTGGCTCGCTGCTGGTGCGCACTGGTACGGGGGGAGGGGAGGGGCGCGAGCGAGTTATAAAGGGGGCGACTGTCGCCGGCTCAGCCGACGGTATCGGTGACGCCTCAACTCGCGCGCCGCAGTTACGACGGCTGCTGACGTTGGCGGGAGGGCCTTGCCGCCAGTAAGGCCCTTCCGCCGCTTGGGCCGGCGACAATAGCCTGGATTTGCAATTTTTCCATCCGACTGTATATTTCTGCAAAATCCAAAAAAAAATAAAAAAATTCTGTTAGTTTGGGCCCGCATCCGTGCATCCGGCCCAGGAAGGTTTCGTTGGGCCAGAATGATAAGCAGGCGACGATCCAGCAGCCCAGGTGGTGCCGGTGCAGAACCCACCAAACCCTCTCCTCGTGCTCACTCCTCTTCGGCTGTTTGCAGACGCTTCGGGGAGACGACTAGCAACTTCAGGTCTGCCTGCTGCGGCAGCGGAAGCGGATGCGATCGAGCTCTCGCCCCCAAATCCGATCCAGGGGAAGAGCCGCGAGTACGGGTGAGTAGGCACCACATCGTTCCATCCATCTAGGTCCGCGTCCAAACCTTGCCCTAGATTCATGCCCGCGTCATCTTGATCCACGCGCGGTGCAAGGTGTGCCTTTTTGTTTTCCCTTTACGAAATTTCCTGCGAGAATCGACGGTGTTTGCTGGGGCTGTTCCATTCCCCATGGGTACTCTAGCTTCGGTCTTGTTTGCTGTGTTAAATCCTAGAGAGAGCCCTAATTTCTAGTCGTGCGATGTAAACTGCTGGTGGAACCCTAGTTAGAAATGCAGCCCCTGTTGCAGTCTAGTTGCCATAATCTTTTCCTTTGTTTTTGCAATATATGGGTTCTTGTTAAACTCCATTTCCATGTGGCTTTCTTCCAGTTGTTTTCTCAATTCGGGTCCAAGCATATTGTGGTTCATACTCTGCACTGGCTTATGTAGTTAACTCATAACTTGACCTCGGCCTTGACTCCTGATCTGTTTGCAGGTTCAAGTTTTACTAATTCACTTGGTGGCCACAAACAAGGTACATGTTTCTCACCTTGAGGTTCTGTAATGTGATTTGTATGTTCTACTATCAGCCAATTCCAGTGCCTACATGGTTCTTTTAGATGCACCCGCTCTTACCATATTCTTCATGGTTGCGAAATTTGTACTTCTGCATTAATGTGTTATCTTTATTGTCCTGTAGATTGGCAATGTTTGTTGTTTTGTGATGTAACAGGTGCTGTGAAGGTGTCCTTTAACAGTTTGGTTTCTGTAAATAAGTCTGAAATATAGCATTCTGCTTGTAACGTGTACTGTTTTAGGCTGCAATAATGTGAGGTTGATTGGTTAAAACGTTTGTTGTAACTGTGTGATTAAGTTGGGTGATGTTTCATGCAATGTTTGGAGTTCTCACGATGCTTTTCTTGGCTCTCTTGAGAAGACACCAAACTCAAATGTGGTTTTTGGTCTCCATCCTCAGATGCAACTCTCTTCGCTATTTTTTTTTAACTTCTGTTGCTTAGTAGCTGCATCCTGCAATTGCAGTAATGAATTCTAGATGCAAGCTGTTACTGATCTATCTCCACTATTGTAAATCACATATACATAGCTGTCAGAATGGTGTACTCGGTACTAGTAAATATGGGAATCATCGCAGCATCTTGTTTGTAGAATGCACATTTCACATCAGAATTCAATATTGCTCTCCCCGTTATCTCACTGCAAACCTATCTGTCACTAATTGGTATTGAATTGTATGTTTTTGTTTCATAAAACCAGTGTGTTTGGAAACTTAAACATGATTGGTTCCAGTTTACATGGTGGTAGCTGGTCTATGCAGATACAGAAGTTGAACCCAATATTCTACTTCCCTTTACTTAACTATGCAAAGTATGGCTGCAAACAGGGCCACAGGGGTGCTCTTGAACAAATCCAGATGATCCCATCCATCCATCCAGGATACTCAACAGCTAAGGCTCAAAATTATTCAGTACCCTAAGAAAACTTAAGTTCCATTAATTGTGGTTAAAACTAATACATACTTGTTGAACGATAATGTTTATTTATACATCCTACATACTTATGGTGATGTGGATACACAGGGATATGTGTTTTTTCCTTCTATTTTGATGGGAAGCAGTTCTGTATGAGTTGCGCGGTAGCATACTCTGTAAAACCATATATTTGTGCAGGCTTGGGTCAGCTCTAGAAGTCTAGATCAACATGAATTTAGTTGATGATATCTGCTCTGTTAGATTTTTTTTAGCTTGCTGTTTCTTGAAGCTTATTTGTTCTATCTGATTGTTATTTTTTAGAGTGGATAGTTTTACTGATTGCATTTGTACTAGTAAGAGGGTGACATAGGCACTAATTAGCATTTATTTACTTATAATGATCCGTGCATCACTTCGAATTCATATGACTACAAGAAATACGCTTTGATGTTTGTACAATTTATTAGTGTTGTTTTTGCAATAGAAATGGGTGACAATGAATGGAGTTCATTTTTGTTATGTACTACCTTGGATGGCTATTCAGTTATACTCATGTCAGCATGAGTAGTTATTAAGAATTTAGTTTAGCAATGCTATTATCTTCCTTTCTTTCATTGATTGTTATTGAATTGCTAAGTGGAATTCTCAAGGAATATTTTTCTGTTATAGATGTCATTGCATATCGGGCGGCTTTCCCAAGATGTGCGGCACAGTTATCTGGAACAACTTTTCCAGAGGTTTGGCCGTTGCACTGTCAACCTGAAAGATGGATACGGGTTTGCAGTGTATGATTCTGATGGTGACGCAACTCGAGCCCTGCGGGCCCTGCATGGGAAATATGTTTGTGGGGAACGCATCACTGTTAATTGGTCAAAACAGCAGCCCAGATGTTCTCAGGGTTTCAGGAGGAGTTCAAGATTTGTTGAATCGTTTCGTGGAAGGAACGTCAGAGATGCTCGAGACAGTATTAGGTTCAGGGATTCTGTAGCTCGTAAGAGTCATCCAGCAAATCATGATCAGGGCCATGATCCTGATGCTGTGCCAGAAAAGGATTCTCATAAATTCACTGAGGTTGTCGATGATGCTGGAGAAAACATTTGTGATGATCTAGCGGACGCAAAGAGGGATGAAGGTGGTACAATTGATGAAGATCCAGGGGAGGTGAAGACAGACAAAGGTGGTACAATTGATGTAGATCCAGAGGAGGTGAAGGCGTACAAAGGTGGTACAATTGATGAAGATCCAGGGGAGGTGAAAGCGGGTGAAGGTGGAACAATTAATGCAAATGCAATTGAACATGATAGATGGGCTGAGACTGGAAAAGGTACCCCTGGTGGAGACAGTGATGATTTTGACCGCTATGAGCCTTATCATGGATATGATAGGCAAGAAGAAACAGAAAATGTGACTAAAGCAAGCTCTTATGATTCTCGTGAACCCAGACGTTCTTCAGAGAAGTGGTGGGAGCACTCAGATAAGCATGTTGATGTAAGCCATGATAAATCAAGATCTCCTCCAACCTGTTACAAATGTGGTGTTGCCGGCCATATTGCGCGTAATTGCCCTCAGGGAATAGATGATAACTTCAAAGCAAGGAGAGATGGATTGAACTTCAGGGAAAAATGGCAGCTGAGGCAAAGAAGATTTGGGTCTCCCTCAAGGAGGCGACCAGAAGTTCATGTTCATCCATTGGATCAAACAAATCATAGGGTTCAAGATGGTAGGAAACCATTTTCTGAGAGGAATATGAGACTGCCTAGGTTGAGTAATGTGCTCAGAGACAGCAGAAGACATGCCCACTGCAGTGAAAACATGCCACAAACTAATAAGGAAGCACACAAGAGAAGCAGATCTGAAAGGTCACGTGGATCATCCCCCAATTCTGAACCTTCAAGTCACTCTCACCATGATAATGTTAAGGGATCTCATTCCAACAGGACTTCCTCAGATTCGAGATCTAGATCTCCCCGATCCCAGTCTCGATTTAGAGCACATTCTCCATCTTATTCTGCTCATTCTAGTTCAAAATCAACTCAGCATGAAGGATCAAGATCAAATATCAACCATCCTGTTCCATTTTCAGTATCTGCTTCACCACAGCACAAGTCATCACCTGATGTAGAGAACAAAAATCTAGAGGGCCTGATGAATTCTCGCTTGGAGGACAATTTGGAGTTCAGGACAAGATCCAAAGTGAAAAACATGGATGATAACAAGCAAGAAGGAAAGGAATCGGTATTGAACAGCAAGGTCCTGAATGGGGAAGTGGTTGTTCCTGATAAGGATGCTAATACTGCTGATTACACAGGGGTTAACTTTGATAAGAACTTGGTTGATGATAATGCCGCCAATCGAGTGCAAAGCCAGAATGTCAACTTTGAGAACTCTTCATCAGTGAAGTCAAAGCAGGACGTTCTGGCCAGAAATGGGAGAAGCAAGTCCTTGAAGCTAACAACTAATGAAGTGATCGCAGCTCTGAAGCACTATGGGATGGAGCCACAAGAGAATTCATCAGATCAACCTGTGGAGAAGTACTTTGGTGCTGCACGCCTGTGGCCTTGGGAAATCATTTACTATCGCAGGCGTAAGAAAGGTCCAATATCTACAGAGAATTATGCTAAGCGAGTTGAGCAGAACAAAGAATTTGGTATTGTGGATCAGTATGTCAGAAGCAGCACTGGTTGGTGGGAGTGCCCTTAGCAGGTTGGTGGAAGAAGCAGCAATGTCAGAAGCTGTTTAGTTGTTTCCAAGGCTTTACATGAATATGCCCTTAGCACTCTAGAGGACATTTTGAGGATGACAAGGTTTGTGCGCTCTTGCTAGGTTTTATTCTGGCTCGTGTTAGGGCATGTTGGGATGTGAGGATTAGACCCAATCCCTTCAGACTGGGAGGGAAAATGAACTAATGTCCCTGCTGACCTGAGGGGATTGAGTGTAAAACCTACCTATTCAGGCAAGCACGTTACTTTTATTCCCAGTAATTCGTGTTCTCTGAACCACAAGTCCACAAGTAATAGGTTTTTCCGTAGTCAACATGAATAGAGCCATTAACACAAGAACCAAAAAGTAATAGGTCTTTCCATTGCTATGATTCTTAATTTCTTATGGGTAAAAGTTTATGCCTGTAGACTTCGTGTTGGAAAATGGTGATGGTAATGCACTGTGTTTGTCAGTGTTATACAATCATCATGCCACATGTTGATGTTGTTATCATTTGTCCATCTCATGTGTCTTTTGAGTTGCAATGCTTGAAGGTTTGATCCCACTAGGTTCATTTTGGTGGTCAACAGACATCAAGGAACAGCCTCATGTTTAACAAATCCACGATGAAGTTGAAAGAGTTCTCTCTCTCGCCATCAAGGTCTGGATATGTATTCCACCAGAAGTAATGTTTGTAAGCAGCTACCTTTATGGCTTTTTCAAAAGATTAAGCAGCTACTTTTATGTATGACATTAGCGAAACATATTCATAATTGTCATCAAGAGCACATTGGTGAGAGATAATATTGGCCCTTCCTGAGGTCTTCTGCTTCTTGTGGCTTCTCTTCTTGTGATTGATAGCTGGGATTGAGTTGTTAGCGTGGAAATGTCTCTGGTTGGTACGTCCTGGGTGGATAATGATCTTTGTTCGGTACTCTCTGTATGATCAGCAACTTGTGGTCTAGCTTGTTGCTGCATTACTACTAGGGGTAACGCAATTCATTGATCTGCAAGGTGTTCTTCCCCCACATCACAGAACTTTTGGATAGGGTGAGCTATTGCACATCTGCTTTCAACCGTCATTATCTTAGCTTTCTTTTGGGAGCTGGGTAGGTCACTGTTACAAGATAAGCAGAGAAGTTTGCATTATCTTTGTTGGCTGGATTGCTTCCCCCTTTATTACCTTAATGGGCTCTCCGCCATCTAAGCTTTTGTTTGTTCTTCCTCTTTCTGTTAAACCTTTGTGTTAACGGACGGAACGGGTGGGAAAAACCATTTCCCATTTTCGTTACCATATTTCTTCAGTGGGAACGGGATAGCCGGAAGCGGGAGCGGGACCAGGATATACAGGATCACGGAAACGAAAAAATGCGCCGGGGGGGGTGTTGGGGGTGGGGATGGGAACGGGACATACGCGTGAACACTAATTTTATATACATTATAAACACATACACACAAAACTGTGCCAGCCGGCAGCCGCAAGCAGCACTTTTTGCACAAGTGCACATCAGCGGCAACAACAAAGCACCAAGCACACTACTAGCTGCACTAGCATCACCTTCACAAGCCTTTCTCTCGGATCCTGTCAAAGAATCAACAGAATAACGGATATTTGCGTGGTCTTCTAGTGCTACTGTGCTACCGCTACTTCAAAATTAGTTCGCTATTTGCTAATTTACTAATGCTAATGCTACTGCTATTTGCACGGAATAACGGATAATCTAAGTAGCTAACTGCAAGTGTTAGTAGCAGAACCATAACTTGTGTACTTTTGACAGACGCACCGGCTTGGCCTGTTGGGCTCATGGACTGAGCGATTGAGAGGTTGAGGAGGAGCTAGGGACTTAATTTATTAGTCTATCCCGTATAAGGTAAAAAACGGGTTGAATATAAGATTATCTCGGTTGGAAACGGGATCCCGCAAATACAGGCGGGATACACCCTCAACTGTATCCCATCCCATTCCTGGATACTCCTGCCCGTTTCCCGTCCTGTTATCGGACCTTGCCTTCCCATTTTCATATAACTCAAAGATAAATATAGAAAAAATATAGAAAAACCGGCGGACGGAAACGGGATTTTGTCCGTTGTGCAAAAACCACCTGACCCTGCTTTGTTTTCTTCTTTATCTTGTGACGCTGCTTTTTATGGCCCATTGTGACCGGTGACGGCCAACAAGCTCGCCGTGTGCCTCTGGCCGTATCTGTGTAAAACGGTGGGTCACGACAGCGCAGGCGAAAACGCACAAACGTTTGTGATCTTGCATCTGAGAAAGAAACCGAACCTCACGCACGCGTATCATCAATGGCAGGTGACATCAGGTTTGGTGGATTTTGCATCGGGTTTCTTGCTTCAAGTTGACAGTTTGGCCTGGGCGTAGAAGGTTTGGATTTCTTCTTGCCAGCTCTCGCACCTTCCCATCCAAGACGGATGCCGAAAGCTACGGCATCCCTGTCGTTCGTCTTCCAAAGCCGGTTCGTGTTAGATGCGTTCTTTCGTGCCTGCTGCGTTGTGTTAGCCGTGCTTTTGCCGTTTGACAGCCACTCCTACAGGTTACAGCCAGAAGCACCCCAAATCAATGTCTGGCACTCCAACAAGGAGTGAAGCTGTCTGCCAAATCTAGAAATGTTTGGCCTGGCGCATGGGTTTTGTTAAGGTCGTAATAATGAAAGTTCTTCTCCAACTGCACAAGAACTAAGCTTTGATGTTTCTTTTCTTTTCTTCTTCTTTTTGATTGTGAGTAATTGCTATTACGTCAAAGATGACGTGATTAGTCCTCGACACGAGAGGACGGACGGGGAAGATGGGAGAGTTGGAGACGTGAGGCGCATTGCTCTTGCCTCCAGTCTTTGATCGCAGATCGGCAGGGGAGGTGGTGGCAAAGTTGACCAAGGGTGCCGCGGCAATTAAGGTCGCCGCGTCGCGATTCACGCAGGCGCGGGATTTTTCAGATGGAAACTAAAAAGAAGCCGTGTTGGTTCATGGAGCGTGACGACGGCGAGTTAATGGGCGTATTCATTGCGTCGCGTCATCGCGATGCCTTCGTTTCATTAGCGTCTTCCTCCTCCTCCCCCCAATCCTCTCAACTGCTCCGCTCCCCATCGTTTCTTTCTTTAATCTGACGTGAAAACTCAATCGCAAGCGATTGAATTGCAGGCTTCAGCCGACAGCAGCAGCTCTCTGAAATGCCAACAGCACCGCCGTTACTGTTCTTCGCCTTTTTCATGTTCTGCTCGACAGGGATGCGTCACGAGTCATTTGATTTGGAGTTACTAGTAGAGGTTATCGCATCAATCGCCATGAAAAAGCTGTGTTTTTTTCTTCGGTTTTTATGTTGTCTCTGGGAAAAAGAAAAAAGAAGAAGCAAACAAGAGGCTTTTGGTCCTGCATCTGAGCACGAATGATCTCATGTTCCATTTCTCTCCAGTGTATCCGTGATATACCACGGTTACCACCTCGCCGTCGCCGGCGGCGGCGGAGATGATATATCATGGTTACACTGGAGCAGTTCTTTTTCTTTCGACGACATAATTAATCATTGGAGCGCTACTGATGATACTAATACTAATTGGGGAAAACTTCTTGTTTCCCGATGCGGCGGCTCCGCGAACGATCACGACCTCCTGTTCCTCCTGCCGCCGCCGCCACTGCCGCCGGGGGTGCTATTGCAGCCGTAGTTGCCGCCCTCCCGGCCGCCGTTGGCGTTGCCGCGGGCGCCGGCGCCGGCATGGTGCAGGAAGTCGAGGAGGACGGGGCTGCGGCACCGCGGGCAGCGCGGGTCCGCCTCGGAGAGCATGACGTACATGAGGCAGCGCGGGCATGCCGCCAGCACCATGGACGTCGCCTCCGGGCTGTCCGACCACTGCAGCCCGTGGTGCCCCCGTTGCGGCGGCTCCCGCTCGCCCTCCGACGACAGGCACGAGCTCGGCGACGACGACGACCACTCCTCGTCCGACGACGACGCCGGCGACGCCGCCGCCGCCGCCGCCGGGGGCGACAGGTGCAGCTTCAGGTCCAGGCCGCCCCGGCTCATCCCGCTCTGTCGCTGCCTGCGTATCAGCATCCGAGCAAGGTTAATCACTAATTGACACTACTGCTAATGATGATGGTGCTGAGAGAGGCTTACAGCTTACTGTCTTGCGATGCTCTGCAGCTGCAGGGTGTGCTCTGCTCTGAGGAAGCTTCCTTCCCTGCTTCCTCTGAGGAGTGCTCCTGCCTCCTGGTGCTTCGGTGGTGGGGAAGAAGAAGAGATTGCAGCAAGTATTTATAGTGGGGAACGGAAGCTCAAGCCATGGAGGTCAATTGGTTTTCTTAAATGCCGCACTGTTGAGGAGAGTGAGTACTCCTACTTGCACAGTTGCACCTTGTTTAATCCACCATATTATACTCCACCCTAAACACACTCACTCGTCACTTCATTGCTCACAGCATTCATGTTTCTGTTTTATGGGACGGAGAAAGGAGGCGGTGGCGGGCAGCCTGGCAGAGCAACCGCAGAGGCGAGGTGAAGCGAGAAGCAATGCAATGACCCCTCGAGCTCGGAGCTCGGGAGGAGGGGTTCGGTTCGTGCGGACGGTGATGGTGGATTGGTGGCGGAAAATGACCCGAGGGAAGAAGGTGACGGCCGTGAGGGAGACAGAGGTAGGTTGGTCGCCCATGGGTTGTTGCCGTCGTGGCGGAGAACCAAGATCTCTCAGGCGAAGTCAGGTGCCTCAGACGCAGCGACGGGGCGGATCCTTGAGCTGGAGATGACCACGACATCGTTAGGTCAGTTCCGAGTTTCACAAGAATTCCATGGCATTAAATTATCACATCAGTAAAATTGCTGACTTAGTAAGACAGTTGGTAAGGCGGTTAATAGAGGGAGTTTCATCAGATGAGAGAAAAATTTCATCCCCATGAAACTCATCTGGTATAGTTACCTAGTTCTCAATCTAAGTAACTATACAATAAAACTGTGCATTGAGACTGAACTTAGACTGCAAGTCCGTAACCGTGCGGTCCGTCTCACCGATTCGTCTCCTATACTACTACCTAGTAACAAATCGAAACAAAACAAAACAAAAAAATAAACTGATTTGATCACCCACGACGGATTGCATAATTGGTGGTTTCCATTTTTCGTTGAATCATCGTGTTCATTCAATCCAGTGGTTGCTTGCTGCCACGACTCGGCCTCCGATCCTTTTGATCGCTTCAAAGCAGGGCTGGCTGGCTTCGATCGCTTCCACAACTTGAATGAGGCCATCAATTGGATTTATGGGCTACAGTGTTCTCCAAAGCATCAGAGTAAATGTACTTGAATGATCGATGGAGCTACTGTTAATTGTGAGAGACGGGATGGGGTGGCCTAGCAGAGCTATAGCAACCCAGTAGCTCTCCAATTCAATACTCACTCACTCCTCTCGATCGGCTGCCGCTCCACTAATTATCTCATTCATGCGGTGCAGTTTTTGTAAATGGCGCGACACGAAGCCTGCCTTCCCGTGCACCGCAGCCTATGGCACGACCTGATGAACCTATTGCTACATAGCATCCTGATTTTGCTCCGAACAGTGGTTTTAGTTTAGGGTGTGTTTGTTTGCACTCAATCCTTCACCTTACTTCATAGTACGTGGTTCTCTTGTCTTGCCAATGTCAGTAGCTCATTTTCTTGCAAAAGTTTGCAAAACCGTGGGTGAGTGATAAAATTGGTGACAAGATTTTGGTAATCCCAAATTTTGATGCTAAACCAAAACACCCCCTTGTTTTCAAAATTCTAAGACAATCACTCGGTTTCCTCATCTTTCGTCTTTCTTCAGGAATCCTCCACGTGAACTAATTGTGGAACATGAGGGGGTGGAATTAGGTAAAGGTGAAGGTTTACTTTCGAGCTTCGACTGGAGAATTAGTTAGGCATAACAACATGGTAGGCATTGCCAATCATAAACTTGGAGGTCGGTGTTGGCCAAGGTAAAATGTGAGAAGAGGAAGCACAACTGAGGCTTACAGCGGACGGATTTGGTCGCGCCCAATGCAACCATTGAGAGATAGGTAGGGAAGGTAGGAAGAAGGGTAGTGGCACAATCAAAGGCTTGAGAAGGTGATATGAACATTGAATAATGCACGAGGGTGTGTTAGTTTCCGCACGGTGGAGTGTGATGGCTACACGTTGGTGGGGTGAGGATTATGGTCCATGGTTATCGCGCAATTTCAAGGATTTTGGTCATGTTTAGAGAAGGTGTAGTATCCATAAATGTAGATATTAGAGAGGTGCGGCCCTGTTTAGTATGATTCCAACTCCAAACTTTAGGGCGGAGTTGAGCGTAGAGCAAACCAAACATCACAACTCCACCAGTTTCTTAAGCAGCCTAACTCCATGGAGTTGGTGGAGTTCCAGTTCATTTTCTTGGGGTGTGTTTGGTTTGACGGTCGAAGTGGGTTGGGATGGGTTGGACCCAAATGGACCAGTGTTTGGTTTGAAATTCATTTGGGTTGGGATGGACCTAGGAGGAAATATTCCTCCAAGATGCGGGTTGGTTGCATTCCTCTGAATCGGTCGGACCACTCCGACCCACTTCTTCTCCGTCGCCTCCGTCACCAACAAGTTGAGCGCGCGGAGACAACCCGGAGGAGGTCGAGGGGACGTCCACCGCCGGACAGGGGGCTCCGCCCAGGGGATCTTCACCGGCCGGCCAGGGTGAGCTTGGGTTCTGCCCACCGGCGCTGGGCTAAGGGGAGGCGGCAGAGCAGGGGCCGCCGGCGTCGGGGCCGAGCAAAAACTGCTAGCGTTGGGGCCGAGCGGAGGCAGCGGAGTAGGAGGCTGGTTGTAACATCCCTCTTTTTAGAGCATTTAAAAATACGGACTTTTTAAAATTTTTGTTTAAATAAAACACATCCTCTCTTCTCCTAAATATTCAAAACCAATTTTGCAAATAAATCTTGCATGGAATCTAAGCATGTGTGTTGCATTTGATTGCTCTAGGAATTCCTCAACAATCTTTTCTCTTAATCAATAGACCTTTCTTTAAAAACCCTTAGAATTAATATTTGAATTTTATTTGAATATTAATCCTACTCGGATCCTATGTCAATACTATTCAAATATAATATACAAACTCTCGATCTTATCTTTATCAAAACCATTCATCTTATCTTCAAGAACTTAGGAGATAACCCACTCGAAACACCTTCCATTTCAAAAATCCTTGATCTAATATTCAAACCCCATTTGAGTATTAGCTCGAACCTCTAAACTCTATCCCAATAAATCTAGATCCCATC
>NC_028450.1:26211737-26225510 GCF_000263155.2 Setaria italica | reverse complement strand
CCTCTCTCCTTCCTTCGGCGCGAAGCAACACCGACGCGATGTGGTGCCCACGCAAGCACCCCCCGGCGACTATAAATAGCGCCCCACCCCCTCATCGGAGCACCCCACACCCAAGGTCGTCCGGGTCTGCTATCCCCTAGCGGCCGCGACCACCCTAGCCTCTCCCTCGCCATCCCAACAAGCCAGGCGAGTTTGCCATGGCCTCCTCTTCCTCCTGGCTCGAGCCGCGAGGCCGGCGGTGACCTGGAGCGCCATTCTATCGAGCTCCCGACGCTATGGCTGGGGGCGCGCATGGTGCCCTGGCGGCGACACCCGGCCCCGAGCGAACCAGTACGGCCTGTCAAACTCCGTCCCCCCCTCCTCCATCTAGATCTCTCTCACACTCACCCAGACGTGCGAGCCCGACCCTTGACGCCGTCCGTCCCACCGTCCTGCTCCCCTCCCCTCTCGCCCATGAACCCGGCTCACAAGAACCCAAGGCACTAGCCGCGCCCTAGTTGACGACCCTAGGACCATGGGTCCACAGCCTAGTGGCCGTAGCCCTCTCCCCTCTGCGTTAGCCAATAGGTAATTGCTAGGTGCACCCCGATAGTATACCCAAACTCGCACTTAGAGCCCTTACCATATCCCAAAAATTCCCCCAAAATACTCAAAAATCCTACACAAAATTAGAAACATATACATGCATTTCTTTTCCATTGTGCACCTCAAATAAATTATTTTTATATAGAGACAACTTCCACATAAATAAAAACCCTTTATAAGCGTACCTAGAAGTTCGCCTCTTACTCATATTCCAAAAACCCTAGAAAAATTTCTAAAAATATCTTAGAGCCATCCAAGCCTATTCCCATGCCCATGTTTGGTCTCCTTGCCTAGGCTCTGCCTCAGTGGCCGAAGTGAGTCTGTCGAGCAAGCTCTAGCTTTGATTATCCATCCGCTTGATCTTGCCCGAGCTCTACCCTAGTGGTCGAAGTGAGTTGTCGTGCAAGCTCTCTGGCTTTCACTTGATCTTGCCCGACTACGTCTATTAGCCATGTGTACTGTCCCCTAGTATCAGGACAGACTCACGTGTCGCACAAGCTCTCAAGTTCCACCCCTATCCTAGGATAAGGAAACTTGGCCAGCTCCACCCGCCGTAGGGTCGAAGCCGAACTTGTCGTACAAGTTTCTTAGCCTTGAAATTCACTCACCACCCAACATCCAAATTATTCCTAGAATCTACACCAAAACCTAGTCGTTGTGCTACCCAATCCAAACCACATATATTGACCTAACCTAGCCGATATGCCGCCCAATTCGAACCCTAGATATCGATTAAACCCTAGCCGTTATGCCGCTCATCCAGAACCCTAGAAAATCCATTCCTAATTTCTTCAAATTCTCTTAGATATTCCACAATTATATCGATTAATTATTTAGAAACTTATTTCTCAATAATTAATAAACCATTCATCTTTTATCCAGGGATTATCCTTAGAAATTTGATAATTCCCAAAACATCCATCAATCGTTCTTTTCCATTTTCTTTAGTCGTACATTGATTGCTAGAATTAATTGTATATTTATTTGTTTGTTTATATGCTTGTGTGATCTGAGGACGTGACAAAGACCCGGCCGAAAGCCAAGGATCCAGAAGGTATGAAGCCGAAGTGCCGACCGTCCAAGAAGACAAGTAGACGCGTTAGCCTGACCAGGCTCCAACAAGAAGCTAAGGATCTGGAAGACGAGAAATCAAGACCCTGGTCAACTTAGGAAATGTTAATGAAGCAAGTCCTAGCACCAACCTCGCTAATCATATTTTTGTCCTATAGTTATAGATAATAAAATATACCAAGATAATAATTTGACTTGCATGATTTCTAAAAACTATAAGGGTAATCCTTCTATTCTCTCTCGCCTTGAATTGAAGCTATTGCTAGCCAAAAATCATATTAATGACCCCGATCTCGACTAGATCGATGATCAAGAATCATACCTTGGAAATACCACAATCATTATATTTTTATGAAAAACCCTAGATGATGTGATTTTAATAAAATGAATCGACTAAAGAGTTAGAAACCCTTAAGAACAGGACATGGGAGTAAGCGGGCAGCCTCGATGGAGGATCCTTCCCCAATGCTTACTTCGGTCATGTAAGGACCGGCTTGCGGGAAAGTCTTTTTAATGAAACATGCAACCATACGTGCTAAAAAGGTACAACCTTTGGGAGTGCCTAATCATGTGAGGTCTTAATTCACACCCCACTAGCTGAACTTAGTAAACCATCCCAAGGGGCTACCGCGGGCAACAGGTAGGCTGGAGCAGGACCTTCGCATAGTCCCAGATCCAGTCAGCACAGGTCATAGGTTGAGGTCCAAAGGACCTGATGGCATTGTATGCCACATTATGATGCATCTGTTTCCCAGGATAGTGTCCATGTATGGATGTAGTATGGCCCCTGTTTAGACCCTAGTCGTACCTGTGGATGGAATTAGAGAATGTTGTCTAGAAATAAATGCTGGTGGGCATGGGTCTCCTAGGTCAATACCGCGTGAAGCTAAGGTGTGGGCTGATCAAACGTATGGATAAAGTGTACACCTCTGTGTAGAGTATAATCTATCTGGATAGCCGAGGCTCACGTTACGTGCCCACATAGTCCAAGCTCCCATTGATTAGCATTATAACTTGAGTATGGTAGTGGCCGAGGCCCTAAGAGAGTAATTTGGAATAAGGCGTAAGCCAAACCAAAAGGACCCTAACGATCTCTGATGCTTATTAAAACTTGGGAACTGGTAGGGGAGGTAAGATTCCCCTTGCAAGGCCAACAACTTAAAATATACTTTCTTTCTCTTCTCCTTTTTTCAAAACTCACCTCACCTTGCATAAAATAGGTTTATTATTAACATCAAAGCTCATATCCTTTCCTTGATCTCCCCCTGCATTTAATATAATTTCAATGCTAGGATATGCTGAATGCCATTCATAAGTGTATTCAGACTTGCTTTCATTTGTACAGGGCTAGGACTTATTTGATGCTCTAAATTCATTCTTGAGGAATGGGTATCTGCACCGCTCTCCTCTACGTAAGGTGAAACTTATTTTCTATGATTTTATGCGTCTTTTATTATTATGATACTAATCTATGATGAGATCTGTATTAGCCTACTAATCTAGGGACTAATACAGGTAATCAGCGGGACCTTCAGAGTAAGGCCCCCACATCGACTATCGGCGATGGCGTCGAGTGGAGGCAGTGGAGCAAGAGGATGAGGGGAGGTGGTGGAGCAGGGAGTCGTGGAGGCTGCCGGTGCTAGGGCCGAGCGGGGGCCATGGAGCAGGGGCCACGAAGGCCGACGGTGCTAGGGCCGAGGGGAGGCGGCGGAGCATGGGAGCTGAGGAGGTACAGAGGTAGCGGTGGATGGTGAGACAGACAGGGCCTCTGCGCAAAAAGAGATAAGGCTCGGGTGGATGACAGGTGGGCCCCACGAATAACATATGGGGTCCACTGGTAGCTGTTGCTAACATCGTTAAAATGGCATCCATCCCATTCCTCTTAACCCCTCCAACCAAACAAAAAACAAGAATAGATCCATCCCTCCTAACCAAACATGAGATGGGTTGAACCCAACCTACAAAAATGGGACGAACCCAACCCATTCCACTTGGTCCCAAAACCAAACACATGCTTGGAGCACCTCTTTTCCGGCTCCAAACCCCTTTGAAGTGAACCTAGACGTGGAGTTGGGCATAATTACCCGCCACTACTACTGATTACACAAGAAAATGGTTCGTTTTTATTCTTTCTCCCCTTCTCCCCCGTCACCATCTTACGTGTCGCCAGCCCCTAGCGCCTGCGTGCCGCCACCTACCTCCAACACCGCCGTCGGCCATGCGCCAGCGCCCGCCCCGCCCTCCACCACCCACCTCACGCACCATCGTCGCCTACCCCGCTCGCCGCCCCCCGTCCAGCTGCCACCCACCTCGCCCCCTCCCTCCCCCACCCCACGTCCAGCCCCCGCGCCGCCTCCAGCCATCTCGCACGCCATTGGTGTCCAACCAGTGTGTCGCCGTCATGCACCCTGCGCTACCGCACGGCCAGAGCTTCGGCCAGCCCGGGAAGGTAGTTCATGGAGCACAACAGAAAGAAGATAAGGATGGAGGGGATTTTTCCAGATTGAGACTTACACCTAGGACTCACAACCAAGGGTAACAATAGCAATCTACTGTGAGAACCTTCTTTTTTGGAGCTGATCACCCTTCTAGCCAAACACCCCCATCTATATAGCCCTAACTCCATACAAAACTAGCTCCAGCTGGAGTTTGAAGTTGGAGCGAAAAATGGTGGAGTTGGAGCCATGCCAAACTAAACCTAAGTAGGTGTTTTGATATATAAATCCAACGGTTCAAAGTTTAGGTAGGCGCTATCATTGCTGATTTTAGAACAGGCACTGCCGCACCGAAAGCACAAAAATAAAACAAAAAATGAATGCTAGTCATTTTGCTGATGTTCTTAGGTTCACACATACCTCCGCCAGCAATAGCACCTTCCTTTCTTAGACCTTCACCTCCTAAGCTGAGAAGGTGTAGACGTGTAGTATTCCATCGATGTGGTTTTTCCATGAGTGAATATTTGTTTTGATCTTTGTCATGAACCGTAGCGATACGTACTCTATCAAACCGGCATTTGAAACACATTGGTGGACTCATGGATTAGGGTTTCTATAGTATTTCCGTAATACGAAGACCATGAATCAAGCAACGTATGAACGATTTATCAAAATATGACATCCCAACTATATATATCCACTTAAAAACGTCACTAGTACTCCACCGCCCATTCCGATATTTTCCTTCCATTTTCTCACGACCAAGTGCTATGCGTACACAGTGAATGATGCGTCTTCAATTCCTTGTGACGCGCACACATTAAGAAGAACGTCACTTCTTTGCTTAAAACCCCTGTCATATCTCCCCCTCCTTTTTTTCCAGCTTGCTATGGCCAAATGGCGATGCCTATCAATGCTTCGCACCAGCTATTGAATTCCACGGTTGACTTGTTACATCTTCGTGCAGGAGGAGCAGACGTTGCGTCCGGCACGCATGTGCTCGCTTCATTAGCTTCGTGCCTGCCTCATTAGCTTGAGAGGACGTTTGGATACGAGAGGTTAAACTTTAGCAGGGTTACATCGGATGTTCGGATGCTAATTAGAAGAATTAAATATGAGCTAATTACAAAACTAATTGCACAGATGCAGTCTAATTCGCGAGGCGAATATATTAAGGCTAATTAATCCATCATTAACAAATGGTTATTGTAGCACCACATTGTCAAATCATGGACTAATTAGGTTTAATAGATTCGTCTCACGAATTAGACTACGTCTGTGCAATTAGTTTTACAATTAGATTATATTTAATACTCCTAATTAGTATCAAACATCCGATATGACAGGTGTTAAAGTTTAGTAGGGGTCTAAACTCGTTAGAACAAGGGAGATGGACAGGGGTTTTGTTCACAGGGCTAGCTCGATCTTGAGTCTTGAGTTAGCCGTAGATCATACTCGATCTATACAATGCAAGCCCGTGCATTCTGGAGTACAAAGAGTCAAAGATCGAGTCTTTTAGATTTAGTACCTTCTTTGCTTGCTAGTTTTAGAGAATGCCATTCGGCTAGCTTAATTTATTTCTGATAAAATAGTTGTATCGTTCACCGGCAAATTCCGAATCAACGGGGGACTAGTGGTGTTTAAGGCAGGCTCGATTGGATGTCTCGTTACGGTCTACCAACATGTTCCCTGCGATCATCCTGAAAATGGACCTGGGTTTGGGCACTGTTTGGTCCCGTGCTCGGTGTTCTCAACTAGTCTCGGAACAGGGGAACGCTGAGACCTGAGAGTGCCTTGCCCTTGCCTGCGGATTTACATGTCATAAATAAATTACCCCACTTGTCAGTACATACTAACGGGATTTCTTCCGTGTCTCCTCCAAAGATTGTTCTTCACGAATAGGAGGGCTATAATACGCCCGTGCATATCATAGTTCTAAATAGCAGGCCAAGGAGATTTAACGACTGGATTCTGAAACAGCTAATAGCGAGCTAAATGAAACTATAGCGGGCTATAACGACTAAATTGTACTACATGAGAAAAAATAGTGATACTTTGTCTATAGCGGGCTATAGCTAAATGTCATCAGACCAATGCCTTGCCTTGTGTTTTTACTATTCCCGCGTGTGCGATAGACATCAAGACTAAATGGGTAGAATGGTACTCGAACTTTATACCCAGCGATTGTTCACTGTTGATAAAATGGGAGTACCACACGCTAAAAGTTCCTATTATGTTTGGATTGAGGGTGTTAAAGTTTAACACCCTAGTTTTTAACACTTTTTAACACTTTGAGATCCAAACAGATGTGTTAAAACTTAGGTGTTAAAGTTTAACACCCCAAAAACTTTAACACCTCAAGGGGGTATTAAAAGTTGTTAAACTTGTTAAAAGTGGTCCCCCTCTTCACTTTTTTCCACCACTGCCCCCTTCTCTCTCCTCCCTCTCTCTCCACCGGCCATAAATGAGGAGGCAATAGAGTCATTTTCCATCAAAGGTGTTAAAGTTTAACACACCATCCAAACACCCCAATGTGTTAAACTTTAACACTCCATTTGAGAGTGTTAAAATTTTAACACTTATTAAACTTTAACATGAGGTATCCAAACAGGCCCTAAGGCAGACTAAAATAAATCATGGTACAATCGGTTTGTTAAACTCCGCTAAAGATCAAATGGTTCCAACTCACTTTCATGGAACTTCACTTATGAATAAAGAGCTCATAAAACCTTGTTGAAACAGAGTTGTATGAATGTGTTGTTTGCGATTTTTTTAAAAGAAAATTTTAGTTCCTGTCGAAACAAGTTTTAGGATCCCTTAAAATAGTCATTGCACAAAACGGACGCTTATGCAATCAGCCTCGGGATCGAGTAAGCCTGCAGATAATTTGCCACCAATAGCCATGATTCTAGGGTGCTTGTTAGTAATTACTAACGTTGAAACCAGGCAAGCTAGCGTCGGTGTTCGGGGTAAAGGCTGGGCTGGCTAAACCCCGGCGTCCTCTTCTTTAGCTACCTTCCTACTATTATTGGCCACTTCGTAGATGCCCCACTGCACTGCAGTTGCATCTGTCGATCGTAGCTCTTGTCTTCGTAGTGTCTTGTCCACATATAAATTTTTGCATTTGTATTGTATTTTTTCATTGAGCTCTTTTATAGTACACAATACTACTACTTAGTGGATATAGCATATATAAAATCTAACTATTCATTATTATGGATAATTTAGTAATTATTACATTGTAAAAGGTGACATTTCAAAATGGAATGTTCTTTTAAACTTTATGCTAATGTCAAAAATAAAATTATAGTGATATCATCTATGTTCTTTTACCATGATACCCTTATACTACATATAATACTTATGTATACTAACCATACCACAAGTGAATGTTTCAGTAGTATACAATTAATCTTGACCGTCGGATATTTTTATAGTAGTCATTTTTTTAACAGTAGTTATAGCCTAGTATTGTGCACCGTAAAAGAGCTCTTTTTCATTAGGAAATAAAGTTCTATTTTCACCCGTCAACCGTAGTAGAAGTCTTATTTTCAACCCATAACTACAAAATCGAACGGGAACCGGCCAAATATTTCTAGTCTTGCTTGAAATTAAGATTGTGGACTCGAACGCTCTCGCCGATGCATGGGTGTGCAGACAGCGCATTAATCTTAAGATGGTGGACTCACTCAATGTGCAGACACCGCAATTAAATCCTCCCGAGGTTAAGTCCATACACTTTGAATGCAGCTAGTACGACTAATGCGTATAAAGTAATCTGATGAACCTAAGGTCAACTCCTACGCTAAATACTCATTCAATTCCGTTTACTTCGTCGGCTAGAGTAGCGTGTGAAGTGAAATCCCTAGCACAAGCTTTCGTTTCATGTCACGCGATCTCGCCTAGTTTACCATCCAATCCAACAGAGTACGGAGTAAATGTTAAGGATGGGTGAGTTGCCGGTGCGTGCTTGGTGGTGGTGTAGACATGTGCGGCGACATGCCGCGTCCGAACATGGAAGAGGACTCGTGCGCACGAGTGCTCTCGCACGAGCGCGTCTGCCTGCGCCGCGCATCCCGCTGAACGGATATGATTGTGGTGGACCCAGCGCAGAATCAGCAATCCCCCTTGACGTTGATGTAGGCTGTTAGTGCTGCTGATGTGTGAGATACTGATATTGTTTGATCAAAAGCGTGATACAGTTATACAGCTCCTTGACCCGGAAGAGCAGAGTCTGGTCTGGTGTGTGCATGCCAACAGTAGCATGGGTTCAGAACACTATTAACAATGTTCCTGTCCACAAGTAGATCATCTTTATTTGCCACAAAATGGACCATAAGAGCTGTTCAGATCCATGAAATGGGCCATGACCAATGTATCCGAGTCCAACCACCATTACTCACTCTTCTAACATGAAGAAGGAAGCAGCAGCAGCTTGCTTCTTGGCGGTGGGATTGTATTTGGATGGCTGAGAATTGGAGGCCACATTTGCAGTAGCAGCAACCAAGGTTCTTCTCATCTATCCCTGCCCATCTCCAGCTACATACACAACAGCAACTGACTCGCTCTGCTGCTTATAGGACCCCAGCTTACACGGAGCATGCACCAGAAGAACCAGTGTACTCCCTCCGTCCCAAATTACTATTCGTATTGACTTTTTTTAGATACATAACAAAAGTTATATATCTAGAAAAGCTAAAACGAATAATAATTTGGGACGAAGGCAGTAGATGACAGTGCTGCTCAACATCCAACACCAGATGCAAATGTTACACCTTAACAGCACACAGGGCAGACGCATCAAACTACTGCAGGGAGATAGGGGCTCCCGTATCTCAGATCCAAATCAAGGCCCTATTTGTACGCTTGGATTATAATCTAAGCGAAGATTTTCTCGCTTCTCGCTTTTCGCTTCTCGTAGTTCAAATCGTTGAAGCGGCTTACCACATAAGCGAGAATCGGTGGAAATAAGCAAAGCATTTGGTGGAATTCTCGCTTATTTCCACCGATAAGCCGCTTATAAGCGGATAGGCCCGACATAATGGACCACAGAAGTAGCATCTATGTGATTGTCATAGGCAGGTCAGGTCAGGTCAGATCATGGCCCATGAACATTGAACAAGATTGATCACCGCCACTGGGCACAGGCCGCACAGTATTTGGCCATATTGACCTATCGTATTTCTGCAGATAATTACTCCATCACAGAGGTTCCCCCAGACAGGGACATCTGCAAAACACCTGCTCTAATGAAACCAGGAGCAGAGCTACAGAACATTGATGGCAACTGAGCAACTCTTCCATGATGAAGCGACACAAGCATTGCCGAGCTTCCAGCCGTACAGAAGCAGATTTCTCCAGACCTTTCTACCTTGTTTATCCTGGGTAGATATGCGTGGCCTCGGAATTTACCCACATCGCACATCTGAAAGACTGCAACAAGGGTGCGGTTAGCTGATAGCCTTGTTACAAAACTAAGAAAAAACAGCAAAATGATTCCCGGTTCATGCAACATTAACCGTATTAAAAAGAGAGGATATGTGACTGCACAGATGAACAAGATAAATGTGCAGGTAAGCCTTGTAAACAGATGAATGCAAGCACCATACAGACATCAGTGTCACTGATAAAGTTGTAATCATCGCTCAGAGTCTAAGCGTCAAACTTAAGAAGTAGCTTGATGTTATCAATTCGTCAACAGTGTTATTACCTCCATTTCGTCTAAGGATAGCATTCCAGCCCTTCAACGGCACCTGCGTAAACAGTGGGAGCAGGCAGACTCATCAACATGAATGCCTTATAGTACAACCTGCTTCAACTGCAAGAGATTAGTACTAGCAAAAACCGAAGCAAATGTCCCCAAGTGAGCACATCATGAAAAGTACTATTTAGCCTTGGATGCTCAAAAGCTAAGCATGAGGCTGTTAGACGGTTACAGCCACTTAAGTAGATGGCATACCGACAGCTCCTTTTCAAACATTGCTGCTCAAACAAGAGATGCGGACCTAGCAAAAGGCATTAAAACGTTTCAGTTCAGCATTGATGAACTAGGAGTAATGTCGACGAACCAAATAAGACTTTAACCTCAATGCATTTACCCTTCAGCCCTTGAGTGATGTAAGTCATATAGATGAATGCCACAAATACCCTGGAGGTTGAGGCCTCGAGTGATGTAAGACATATAGATGAATGCCACAAAAGTTATCAGATAATCTCAAAGCACGGAAAAACCATTGTGTAGTATCATCGAACTGAAGTTTAAACAGAATATACTTATAATCAGCATCCTTCTTACTTCTTCAGTTAAAAACTTAAAATGTACAAGGCAAACATAAGTCATAACCCAGGACTGACAAGAGAAGTATTGGCACAGTATTCAACATTACCGATAATGTATCCAGATATTAGTATAGTAATAAGTTATTACCAGAAAACATGTGGCATTGGATCCTTTACTATGTCAATTAAACAGACTATAACCTCCACACTACGGCCACGGTGTCTGCATATTTCACCTATATCCCCTGACCTCCACATCAAGAAACACTCCTACAGTAAGAATCACATGCGAAAACAGCATATGCTAGAAATTCTGCTGAAATTAAAGCATTGGAAATATTGCCAAAACGATTGAAGCTACATAAATGTGAAAATCGTACCGTGAAATCTGTCGACAATAGAACAGATCCGTTCTAGTAAAAAGGTTGCAGCATGCTATGAAATGGGGACAAATGGAGGCTGTAACATGCCAAACCAGAGTCCTCTCCTATCTGGAGAGCTCTGTCCTGCCACATCAGTCTACTGATTCAGAGCTAATGCCAGAGCACACATTAAAGAGCAATTTACACTTTCAAAAACACTCTCAGATGGCAAAATTTATGGAGGATAGAATATAAAGTTTATGTCATAAAAATATATAGATGTCAATCATAACAAAAGGAAAATACAATTACACAGATTCTCAAGATCAGCATTCTTTTTGCTTTGCAACTGATCTAATACTATTCTGTGAAGGCTAATACTACATTATAACTGCTTTTACTGGGAGAAATTCGCTGCCAGCATGACTTTGTCAATATCCCATCTTTTTTTTTTATCCACATAGCTCACAACATTATCAATCATCCATCATCTGGTGCCTCTGGATTTCACTAATATAAGATGTTAAAGAAGTCCCAGAAGAATGGATTGTCTTATTATTTTCACGGCATTGCACCAACTGTTGCTGAAGATTCTGGATGAAGTCATTCAATTTCTGAATCATCTTTTCTTGAGATAAGATTATCTGAAACAAGTATAAGGTTATAGCCAAATTTGTACAGGCACCTACAAAAACAATATCAAGCAACATTCCTATGGATGCCAGGGAAACTTCCAATTGTCTTGTATAAAATAATCTTCTTTCTAAGCAATACAATAATCTTCACTATGTGCAGGGCCAATAACATATAAATATAAAAAATATAAGGTTCCTGAGCTTGTCTCTCCACCGGTGGTATATATTTACCATGAAAATAAGATATAGGAAACAATAAGTAGCATATTGTTAGAGCGCTGCTATTTACGTAGCTGTTTTTCATCTCAGATCAATTTGTGGAAAAATTCTGCACAATCTAAAACTCAAAAAAGTCTCACTTAAAATATTCAGATACAAACAGTGGCTCACCTTATCCTTGACAAGCTCTTCTCTACTTGAAATATGTTGATGGTTGCGAGTTGTAGATTCCAACTCATTGACAAGCTGTTGCTTCCATTCAAACTGGGATGTAACTATGAGAATCACCAACAGAAAGACAAGCACTACAGGCCTTGACACCATTGTATTGTACGAGAGGAAACCTAAAAACATGATCAATGAACATATTACTCCTAGGACATCATCATTCATCTGAATATTGCAAATCACTTTAAAAATGAATCTAGGAAAGTAAACAGAAAGCACGCAAACAAAAATCATGAGCTCTCCTTTCCTTTTCCCCAGTAGCTACATATGAGATAAGTCACTTTTTTCTCAAGCAAAGGCAACTTTCCCAGCTTTATATGAAAGCATAACAGAGCACATTACAATGATCGACTGCTAGGGATGCCAGCTACCATTACAACCACAAAAGAGAGACAGAGACTTAAAACGCTGCCAGATTTTAACAAGTTTCTCAGCTCATACTCATCTAACTCAACTCTCACCTGATCTAATTCGACCCACTAAGAGACACTAACCAAGGACGTTCCAAATCGGAAACAGGAGCTGCAAAAGGATCAAAAGAGAAAAAGGCAGGCTGCCCGCTTTGTTCACCATGCAGCTTGGAAGAGGTAAGTCACATCGATGCTATCTGAACCAGTAAGCTGTTCGGTTATTGAAGGATTTCCCTACCACACGTGACTGAAGTGGAAGAGTATGCCCCATGGTAATGACAATAATTGTTTTAATAATTGCTATACTGACGCTGAACAGCTGCAATAAGCAACTCAATAGCAATTTCAGAATCAGTCGAAAGGCCTTGACAGGACTAAGAAGCCTCACGCGATTAGCAACCGGTGAAATCCAATTCTCGTCGCAGGCGCATGATAGGGGGAAAAAAAGCGCGTGCTCGATTAAAGGAAGAGACCTAAAATCCCACAAAAAGGGGAAAAAACTGGAGGAAATTTTGGGGCAACCAGGTCGAGGCACGCCAACACGAGCAAATTTAACAGACACTGTCGTACAGGGAGCACTCTAATCCGTTGGCATAACACTACTACGATCGCAGGAGCAGGGACCGAAGCGCGCCATGCGGCGAGATGAAGCAATGAACTGAGCGGGCGTGTGGGGGAAGGCGACGATAGGAGAGGAGAGGAGAGGATAGCTCACAGGGCAGCGGCTCATCGGCCGAGGAAGCAGCGGGCGACGCCTCCCCCAACGACCGTAGAACTCGAGGGCTAGTACGGCGAGGGCGCGCCGAGACGGCGGCTGCGGCGGCCCGGCCGGAGAGAAGCGGTTGCTTGGGACTTGGGAGGAGGAAGTGAAAGAGGGGAGAGGAAAGAGAAAACATGAAGAAAATGCGGGGAACGGAACGGGGGAGGAGAACGGCCGCGGGCGCGGGGCCCACACCACAGGTCTGGACGATGTGACGCCGGGAGGTTGTTCGGAATTTTTTTTTGTCTCGTTTAATTGAGTGGGGCAAAGTTTGCATTTTGTCATAAATACGTAACTGTAGAATTTCATTTGTATTTATAAATTATTGTCCAAACATTGAGTAATTAGGGGGTGTTTGGCAGGGAGGGGCTAAATTTTAGCCCCTGCCACATCGGATGTTTGGACACTAATTAAGAGTATTAAACATAGTCTAATTATAAAATTAATTGCACAACCCCTAGGCTAAATCGCGAGACGAATCTATTAAGCCTAATTAGTTCATGATTTGACAATGTAGTGCTACAGTAACCATTCGCTAATGATGGATTAATTAGGCTTAATAGATTCGTCTCGCGATTTAGCCTAGGGGTTCTGCTATTAGTTTTATAATTAGCTCATATTTAGTCCTTCTAAATAGCATCCGAACGTGTGATGTGACAGGACTAAAGTTTAGCCCCTGACATCCAAACGCCCCCTTAGGCTCAAAAGATTCGTCTCGCAAAATACAACAAAACTGTGTAATTAATTTTTGATTTCATCTACATTTAGTACAACGTGATCAGATTGCAC
>NC_028450.1:26155766-26211637 GCF_000263155.2 Setaria italica | reverse complement strand
GCCGAATCTTTTGAGCCTAATTAGTCAATGTTTGGACAATAATTCACAAATACAAACGAAACACTACAGTGTCGTATTTATAGCAAAATGCCAATTTTACAACTCCCAACTTGGGAAGTAAACAAGCGTAAATAAGCCCTGATCGGACGGCACGCCGCTACGACTCGCGCCGACGCACATAGCGATGAATACAGGACGGGAACGGGCTGGAAAACTTTGTCACCATCTTTTTTTTCACCGGAAACCGGAGTGGGTGCGGGATAGTTAGGAGCAGGACAGGAACCAGGATATATGAGCGTACGAAAATGAACAAATGCAGATAGAAATACAACGAAAATAGTCGGGAATCGGGATTATACATTGAGATACACGTTTCCGTACACATTGCATATAAACACACACTAGTACATTAAAGTAGTACCGTTGCTACACATAACACTTGTATGTGCTTTGTATTGTATCGATATAAACATGCCTAGGCAGAGCAGCACGCTAGCACCATGCACTGCAACCGAGAGCAAGCTACCAAGCTAGCATACGAGTAGCACACAAGGCAGTAGCAATATCAAATTTCATCCCAAGATGCTTTTGAAAATAAAAATAATCATCACGTATAGCAATGCTGCTCGCGCATGAGCCTCCTACCCCGCTGCCCATGCATGCGCAGGCTGCAGTGCCGGACGTCGGCCTTCAAAGCTCGACCCTCGTTCATCGCGTCCACTGATTGTGGACGTCTTGAGCATGTTGGGCCGAGATCTCAGACCTGAGGGAGCGAACAACTATGATATTGGACCTATCCCATATAAATAAAAAAGGATGAACACGGCATCATCCTGGTTGAAAACGAATCCCGCAATATGGACGGATACACCCTCAACCGTTTCTCGTCCCACTCCTGATCACCTTCATCCCGTTCCCTGTCCCGTTCCCATATTTTTCCGTCCCATTTTTGTATGGATAAAAATATGGGATAAATGTAGAAAAATGGACGGGCAGAAATGAGATTTTTTTTCCATCCGTTCTCATCCCTGGACGCAAACTCCGGGAGTGGACGGTGAACGTCATAAATCTCGGTTGGTACAAGGAAAATTCTAACCTCAGCATTTTCATAGATCATCTCATGCAGTGCTACATAAGATTTTTATTGATGTGGAGAAGAAAGAGTGAGGAAAGAGAAAGAGGTCGTTGTTTTGGAAAACAAGTGCCTCAGGCTAGACTTTAGGATTATGAGTCGACTACTCCACAATTGTACGAGTTGTTGTTGCATTGCAACTCTTAATATTTCTTTTTTTCTATGCATAAATTAAAGAAATAGTTACTAGGAGACAACATAAAATAACAACTCATTGTACAGAGTATTTGTTAAATCGTCTCAAGATTACGTGTCAATACATGAGACCAACTATTAGACAACACCAATATACTTCTCTTTAAGTATTGCAAAAATGTGATATTCATCACATGTTTCATTTAGTGCAAATCAACCCTTTAACTAATTAAATTGGTGCATTTATCATCCCCATCTTAGTTTAATGATGGTTTAGTGCCATATAAGATTGATTAGGCCATGTAATTATTTTACAGATCATTGTTTAGTTATGTCTAAATGTTGAGTCAATCACTATAATAATTTAGTGGGAATCGTTTCATTAATTTTTTCCAATAAGTTGTCTTGGCAGAGGATTTACTGATTTGTTTTGACTCTGTATCTTTGACTCATTACGTTACATTGCTAAACAATGATTAGTCAAATTATTACGTGGTATAAACCGCCATTAAATAGCACTAAATTATTATTAAACTATGGTGGGATGAAAAATGTACCGTTTTAGTTAGTTAATGGGTTGATTTGCATCAAATGAAATATAAGGTGAATATCACACTTTTGCAATACTTGTTTTTTCTTATTATTTTATTCTACTACGAAATTAGTACAGCCATGCTACGCGATTTTGCATTCCAGGCTTGACGCGCGTTAGGGGCGAAAACAGAGAGAGAGAGAAGAACCGAGGACTCAATTAGGGTGCAGGCTTTCACTAATCACGTCTAATGGCATTGTAGATTTGGAGTGCATGGGGTCTTGATCCATAGCAAAAAGAAAATCTAGTAGGTCCGAGACAGAGTACATTTGAGCTGGCACGTCGCGTCTTCCGATTTTTGTGATGGAGCTTTTATTCAACATAAAAAAAGTTTGGTAACAAGTTCTTGAGAATGTTTGCGGCCCATGCATGCGAAATCCCCGTTCCACTTCCTTCCTCCCTCTCTGCAGGAGCCAGCCCGGCGGCTTCAGGCCTTTCCTCCTCATGGGCCTACTTGCGTGTGGGCTAAAAAAGGCTTTCGGCTGGGAATAAAGAAAGCAAGTCGGCAGGCAGGCAGGCAGACAGGCTCGCGGCCCGAAAGTCAAGCGGCGTCCGCGACACTTACTGCTCGCAGTCGGCGACGTGCAGATCCATTGCATCCAGGCTGCAAGCCTGCAACTACTGCGCGCGCGAGAAAGAGGAGGCACGCAGATAGGAGATAGCATCCGCGGTGCTGGCCAGAGCGCTGATCGGGAAGGGATCGACAAGGTACGGTGCAGCCCCTTGTCATCGTGAAAGATAGATCAAAGGGAAAGTTGGTGAAAGAATGGCATCAGAAAGGAGAGGGGCGGTCGGGTACTAGCAGGGGCACGCACAGCGGCACAGGTCGGGAGAGAATGAAGCATGGGCGGCGCCCGGTCGTGCTCGATCTCCAGCCTCCATGGCGCACGTGGTGACGGGGACACTTCGTTCAACGGACGATATCAGCCTGATAGAGATGGCGCGGGCCGCCCACAAAAGAAATAATCCAACCGCATGCATACATTGATACATGGCATGCCACATCTATCAGCGTGATGCACCCTGCTGATGTTTCGTAGCTTCAACTGCTCCCATTCTTGTGTGTATCCTGTGAGGTACGGTCAGCTTTCTACTTCAGCAGTCCTAGTAAGTTCGACGTCAACGTTTTCAATCGGGAGTTTTTGTGACCTGGCCTGCTGCAGCTGTGATGGGACAACAAGTGATCCCTGAGGGGGGCGTTTGGATCTATGGACTCGGGTCACATTGGATATTTGAATACCAATTTGAATACCAATTAGAAGGACTAAACGTGAATTAATTATAAAACTAATTGCATAAGCCGTGACTAATTCGCGAGATGAATCTATTAAGTTTAATTAATTCATGATTAGGACATATTTACTGTAGCATCACATAGTCAAATCATGGACTAATTAGGCTTAATAGATTCATCTTGTAAATTAACCTACATTTATACAATTGGTTTTGTAATTAACCTATATTTAATACTCCTAATTAGTATCTAAACATTTGATGTGACAGGGACTAAATTTTAGACTAGAACCAAACATCCCCTGAGGTTGCCGACGTCTTAATGAAGCACGACTAAGTAGTACTATTAAATTACTTTCAGTTTTAGAAAGCAAAATGCAATGCAAGGGGTGGATTGATGGAATGATTGAATGGGGGCCATTTCATGAATCGCGTTTTTTTTTTCATATCCCATCTTTTCCTAACTGAATGCTTCAATCCAATCCAACACATCGATCTTCACTGATTCATACGAACAAATTAAATGAGCAACTTAATACTCCATGCAAGTTTGAGAACTGCTCCGGTAAGGCAAGAAATAAGTTAATTATACCCATGTTGCAATAGACAGTCCACATCTACAATGGCCATGATCAGAGGCGGATCCAGCGTGGGGATTGGGGGTTGGAGCCCCCTACCCCCGCTCAGCCCATGGAGCCTTCTAAAAGTTTCATCTATGGGTGAAGATGGGACGAAGAAAATGAGGAGGAGGAAGAAGAAAAATAAAGGAGGAAGGAGGAAGAAAGGGAAAATAAGTCCCCCTCTCTTCAAATTCTAGATCCGCTGGCCTTGATTGGTACAGCGGTAGGGAGAAGCGCTTTCTCAAATAAGATACACTAATATGGGAAAAGCACTTCTCTGATAAGCAGTTGTAGTCCAACTTCTATGTTTTAGTACATGTGGGAGCTGTGGGGAGAAGCGCGACCAGGAGAAACTGATTTCAGCTTATTTTGACCTTAAGTCATTTAAGCTGTTTGTTCCAAACAGGATCAATAATGGTGGATGTTCGCCAACCGGAGAATAATTGCTACTCGGGTCAATGGAAAAGACACAAGTACGTGCATCTCCTGCAGATGATCCCCCGATCCTGCCGGATGCATGAATGTTCGTATGAATACGATCACTACTGCAGCTGACACGACGATTGATCGCAAACAAATGTTTGTACACTCGAGGACAAGACAGTGAGCCCGGCCGCTTTCTCTTCTTTACTTAAACTATGCAAAGATTGTGGAAAAAAGAGAAAAGGAGGCCCCGGATACCGACATGCGCTCTCACGTAAGGGATCGGCGCCCACTCCTCAGACAGGAGGTTACCGGCAAACGCCTCACGGACCATAACTCGGATGAACGGCCGGCGGCGAGTAGCTAGGCTAAGATAAGCACGTCGCCGTCAGCTGTCCCGGCCATCCCATGCATCAGCAAAGACCAACCCCACTGGATACTTTAATTGCGGGAGAGCGAGGCCGTACCAATCCGATCGCCGATGTAGCCTGACGCTTGTGCATTCAACTAATCCCGAGTTGGATTAATGGATCGGTTCTGCTGTCGATCGATCGGTCGAGCTGACTTGACATGGCCCCCGCAGGAGCTGTCATTATACTATAGCTTTGGATATCTGTCTGACCAATAATGCAGCTGTATTTTGGTACTAGTATGGTATTATAGTAGTTATGAAAATACAGCGGGGACGACGCAACCGCGTGCATGATCTTTGTGCCTCGGCGAAGCGATGAGATATTACACTATTGAAAAACTGAGTGTTCATCCCGAAATTTAATACTGGTTGCATTCTGATCCGGTACTCATGTGAGCATTAGTACCGGTTCTAACGGATAGTCCCCGAGGAGCCCCCGTAACCCCCTTAGTGCCGGGTGGGAGCTCCACCTGGTACTAAAAACTCCCATCTCGCTCCACGCGGTCACCTTATCCACCCGACAGTTATCCACCCGGCAGTCCTTCGTTCTTCTCCTCCGCCTCCCCTCCCCTCCCCCCTCATCGCGGGAGGGAGGGGGTGGAGGCGGGTTGAGGCGGGAGGGCGGTGGGGCCGGGCGGAGGGGGGTGGGGCTAGCGAGGGATTTCAATTTTTTTTTATTTTTCAATACCTCTTTAATACGATAAACTAGTATTAAAGGACGTTCACAATCAGCACAGAAGGCTATTTCTATGATAGTGTTACCTTCTTTACTGGTAGCAGGACAAAGGGTGTGATCGTAAGGAAACTCTCGCAGGGGCAGGGCATTGAGCTCGATACGTAATCGCAAACTAAACTTGTGTGTTCTGGAAGAACATGGGGATTACTCTAAGCAGTTCGCGAAAGAGGATGGCATTCACGAAACAGTGTGCTGTTACGGTGCGGGGGCGCAACTGCGTCAGGCAGAAAACGTGGGAACGGGCATGTGTTCTTCCTCCTGCCCCTGGCCCTGGGGAGTTTGCCACTCCGATCCCTACTAGGAGCACGCGAGCCGAACGCGCCCCGCTCCCAACGCGCAGGAGCCGCGCGGGCATCCCCCGCCGGCGCTGCCTGGTGCCTGCGTTCGGCGTTCCCCGCACGGCCGGCACCGCGCGAGGCGCTCCCTCGCAACCCGTCCCGTCCGGCCCGGACGCGGGGCAAACTCCACTTGGCGCCCGCGCCCGCGCGGTCGTGTCGTGTTGAGCCTTGTGCTGCTAGTAATTTTCTATGCGCCCGTCCGTCTCCCCCGCTGGCCGGACGGACCCGGTGCGTCAGGCTGTCACGGTCGTCGCCTTCGCACCCGATAGGAACGGGACGGCACGGCACGACGCTGCCGCCCAAGGTAGCGAGATACCCATGCGCGCGCGCGGCGCGCCTATAAAAGAAAGGAGGAAGCTGTCGCTCCGCTGCCACATCGCCATCCCATCCCCGCTTGTCACTAGCTTGGGCCTTGGAGCTTTTGCCGCACCCGTGGCTTGGAGCCACTCGATCGATCGACCCCGTCGTCGTCGGCCCTGCAGCTAGCTTGCACCGTCGACCGTAGAAGCTAAGCGCGGGCCCGGGAATGGCGTCGACCACCACCACCACCACCACCGTGGAGGACCTCCCCGCCGACGTGCTGGCCTGCGCGCTGCGCCGCCTCGACGGCCGCTCCCTGGCCGCCGCCAGCTGCGCCACCGCGGGGCTCCGGGCACTCGCCGCCGACCCGGACACGTGGCGCGCGCTCTGCCTCGCGCGCTGGCCGTCGCTGCTCGCAGCCCGCCCCGACCTCCTGTCCTCCTCCTCCGCCGTCTCGCCGCAGCGCCTCTTCGCCGACGCCTTCCCCTTCCCCTGCTTACCAGTGGACGCCGCCGCCGACGCCGCTCCCCTCGCGGGACCCGAGCTCCCTTCCGAGCTCGTCTCCGCCGTCGACCTGTACCACGGCGGCGCGCCGCTGCTCTCCCGCGTCGTGGAGACCGCCGCGTCCTCGACCTGGTTCCTCTCCTCGCCGTTCCGCGTCGACGCCGTGGAGTGCAAGAGCCCGGCGCCCATCGTCGGCCTCGGCCTCGGCCCCGGCCGCGCCGGCGGCGCTGTGGCGGCCCCCGCGGAGCTGGAGCTGAGCTGGATCGTGGTCGAACCCCGCGGTGGCCGCGCGGTGAACGTCTCCAGCCGGCGGCCCGTGGCCGTGGACAGGCACTGGTACACGGGGGAGGCGCTGGTGCGCTACGCGGTGGTGCTCGGCGGCTGCAAGTTCGAGGCCACCGTCACCTGCTCGGAGGAGACCGGGAGCGTCAGGGAGATCAGCCTCGCCGTCGAGGACGCCGACGGCGCGGCCGTGAGCGGCGAGGGCACCCTGCGGCTCCTCGCGGCGGCGATGGCGGGGCCGAGGAAGGGAGGGGACGGGCAGGAGGAGACGGCCAAGCGGAGGTACGAGGAGTTCGTCAGGAGCAAGAGGGTGAGGAAGGAGTCCAAGGCCAGGAAGGAGGTGCTCGTCGACCTCTGCTGCTCGGCCGTCAGCGCCGTCGCCGTTCTCAGCTTCGTCGCCGCCGTCGTGCTCCGGTAGAGCTACTACAGTTCTGGCCGATGCATCTCATCGTCGCCGAGTTCTTGGCATGTACAGTACATAATTCTAGGAGAGTTCTCTTTCTTTTTACACAGCTCACCGAGATAGTGCAAGAGTTTTTCTTCTTCTTTTTTTCATTTGCTTATTATTAGGCACTCAAGTTCGTGATACATGATGTACGGGAAATTTTCCAGTGAAACAAAAGAGAGAAAGATACATGACTCTCACGGTCTCTTCCTTTTAGAACGTTATATATTTCATCAGTCACGTGGGAGCTTAAATTGATTTCTGTGAGATTTCTGAAAAATTCCTACTATGGAATCTCTATGTTCTAAAGGATGCCTGAAAATTTGAAACATGAATGTCCAGACTTCTCGTGGCCGCACTGGTCTGTTGATCAGTCGTGGCAGGCAAAAAAGAAGATCGCAGTCAATCCTGCATCACACGTTCGCTCGCTACCCTGATGAGTCAACATGTAAGTGTTCGAGATGACTTGTTCCAAATCAAACGTCAAATTTTTTTTCAGGCGCAGGTTTTACTGGTACGTAGTGCTAACGTCAACCATTATTTTCAAGACACGACACAGGCACATAGCTTCTTCACTCTGAATCATGTCAGGATGAAAAGATCCTAATGGCGGAGACTGGGCGCGCGGAGGAGGAGACAGGCCGCCGGAGCGTGCGCCGTGTCGAGCTCTGTCGCGCCGCGGACTGCTTGTTATTTTTTTTTTCCGGCGAAGCCCAGCAGAACATTGCAACACAGGAAGCAAGTGTTGGCGGGACTCTGCATGAATAATTAGATTAGCTAGCTGGCTGATGCGGGTCGCCTGCGGGCGCCTGCAGGCAGGCCCGCTTGCATCCTTGTACGCACAATAACTTGTATGAAATTATGAATCTCGTAAACTAAACTACATAGTGTTCTCATAAAAAAACTAATCTACATAGCGATTGTGGTTTTTTTTCTTTTTGGCGAAAGGATACATTAGAAGAGACGAGGAGAACAGAAATCAAAAGGTTTTTAGGGAACTTACTACATCAGGTACTACAATAATTATGATTAAAAACTAGACAAAGGGTGTCGCTGATTAGCACATCAGCCGGGCCGCGTACTCGATCTCAGACGACAGCCCCATAATTTTTGCTTTTTCAGGAAGTTTTTTCAGCGACTTCCCATTTTAAAAAGCCAAGACTTGGATGGAAAAGCCAAGTTACTACTAGGACACAACTAGCGCTAATGTGCGATTGCGGATAAGCCTCCTTTTGTGATACTGTTAGAAGATGTGTATGTGCTGTGTGTACATGAGCCCTAGCTCAAGCCGGTTCCTTACCGTGACCTAGATGGATTAGGATGTGCAGTCTTATCTCTTGGTCAGTTGTGTTTCTATAAATCTCACTAAGGGCTGCCTATATATTTGTACATGTTTTTTGAGGAAACAGACGGGGGAGTTAGACGGGGGAGTTCCCCTGGTGATTATATATATATAGAGAGAGAGTATCTTACAGGTTCATACTAACCAAATTAGGAGACAAAGAAGGAAACAAAGAAGATTATAAAAATTACAAGCTCTGATCTAGCTATTGAGACATAGGTTGTTTCAAGTGTCTTTTACTCTGTGAATAACCAGAGTAAATATATGCTTGAAACAAATTATTGTGCCCTGAATTGTCGGTTGAATGCCGTTAAAGATCCAATCATTTCTTGCCATCCATGCACCAGCTCATGATTATGATGACTATTTGTACATATTTGTACATGTTTGTATACCCTAATCAATCTATTATTCCACGCAATATCTATTGCTTTCATGGTATCACGAGTCCGGGTTATCCCCGATTCCTTACCTTCCACATCCTAGCGCGCCGCCGTCGCCGCTCTAGCGCACCTCCATCAGCGCAGCTCCCAGCACGCCTCTGCCGGCGCTGCTCTCAACGCGCCTGCCCGCGATGCTGCTCCCGCACCGGCTCTCCACCGCCGTTGCTCTCCATGGCCGGCACCCTGCCGCCAAGGCCGCCAAGCGTGCGGCTGATGCTAGCGCCGCCGCTGCTGCTTAGCGTCGTGCCACCTGCAAGGAAGCCCACGCCGCTGCCCTCGTTCGCGCCATCACGGCTAAGGTCGAGGCCACCACCGCTGCGCAGGAGCACGATGCCATCGATGCCCACCTTCGCGAGGCCCTAGCGCGCGTTTCCTAGGAGTGCAAGGGTGCCCCGCCTGACTCCGACGAGAAGGATGCCAGCGATGACCTCTCCAACCTCTCCGATCAGGCGCCCGATGCTCACCAGGCTATGATGCTCCACGAGGCTGCTGCCGTCCTCAACCTGCATGCCCAAGCCATCGTCGTGCAGAACATTCGGAGCCTTATCCCCATCGTCCTCTACACCGCCACCGACAACTACTCACGGTGGCGTGAGCAGTTTCTCCTCACCGTTGACAAGTAATCGCTGCAGGATCACATTCTCCATGACGTTCCCGCCCTGGCATTTCCTGATTGGAGCCGGATGGACCACGTCGTCTGGTCTTGGCTCTATGGCACCATTACCAACGACCTCATCGACGTCGTCATGGATCGCGACGAGCGCGGCGCCACCGCCCGCGACACCTAGCTCGCCATTGAGATGCAGTTTCTCAACAACCGGGAGACGCCGGCCCTCTACCTCGACGCCAAGTTACGGAACTTCATCAGGGTGACTTGTCCATTACGGACTACTGCCGCCACTTCAAGAGCATGGCAAACACCCTTGGTGATCTTGGCAAGCAAGTCTTCGACCACACCCTCGCCCTCAACATCATCCGCGGGCTCAACGAGAAGTTCGCCACCGTCGATCGTGACATCCGGCGCTCTCGTCCTCTTCGCTCCTTCTTGGAGGCCCGTGACGATCTGCTTCTCGAGGAGCTCATGTTGGCACCTCCTTCCTCGACTCCGTCCACGGCGCTGCTCACCGGCGTCAACACTAGCTCCTCCTCTCGCCCCTCTGTGCCTTCCCACCAGTCTGCCGGGCGTTCTGGCTCTGGGGACGGCAAAGGGCGGCAAGGGGGGCACCTCCTCCAAGCAGAAGTGGGACAGGGGCCAATTTGGCGGTCAGCAGCGGTAGGGCAATGGCAACGGCACCAAAGCCCCTACCCCCGGCGCCCAGGCCCCTGCCCCCGGCACCTCCTAGGAGTCTGGCGGTCCCTAGCCCTTCTTATGGAACCCCTGGTCTGATACAATTCAGATGTACCCGAGCCCTTGGCAACATGTCGTCGTTCCTCCCCATCCAGCTGTGCACACACCGGTGTTTCAACAGCAGGCGCAGCAGGCCCTCCTCGCCCAGCAGCAGGCGTAGCTCCAGAGCCTTCAGGCCCCCCTTATGGGGCAACAAGCACCCTACCTAGGGCAGCATGCGCAACAGGTGCCCCCAGGGTTCTACAATCCCATGATGGGCCTACCCTCCTCCTAGGATCAGCAGTCCCTCACCTCGACGTTTAGCACCATGACCCTCAACTAGCCGCAGACGAATGACTGGTATCTTGATTCAGGTGCCACCTCACACATGACTTTAGACACTGGTACTCTTTCACATTTTTCTCATCCGCGGTATCCCTTTCCATCAATTGTTGTCGGTGATGGTTCCTTGCTTCTTTGTCATAGCTACTGGCGCAACTCATTTTTCGGGTTCCTTGTCCCTTAACAATGTTCTACTTTCACCTAAACTTATTAAGAACCTTATTTCCGTTTGCCAATTTACTTCTAATAACAATTATTCTATTGAATTTGATCCCAATGGCTGCTCTGTGAAGGATTTGGCGTCTTGGAGGTTGATCGTCAAGTGTAATAGCTCCGAGCCACTCTATCCCCTGCAGTTTCCTACTGCCCACGCTCTTGCTGTCGTCTCCACCTCCTCTATGTGGCACCGTCGTCTCGAACATCCCAGCCATGAATTTTTGTCCAAAGTCGCTTCGGTTATTCCTTTTTGTAATAAGGACTCATACCATCTGTCATGCGTGTCAGTTAGGGCGGCACACGCGCCTCCCTTTTTTAGTCCTCTGCTTCTAGAGCGTCTAGTAATTTTGATCTTGTTCACTGCGATTTGTGGACGTCACCTATTCCCAAATACTATTTGCTCATTCTTAATGACTATTCTCATTATTCGTGGACGTTCCCTTTACGTTTCAAATCTGACACTTTGGCGACTCTGGGTAACTTCTTCTCCTTTGTGCGTACTCAGCTTGGTGCCACTGTGAAGGCTGTTCAGTGTGACCACGGCCGCGAGTTCGATAACTCTAGCACACACACCTTCTTCCTCACTCACAGGGTTCATCTTCGCATGTCCTGCCCCTATACATCGCCCCAGAATGGCCGGGCCAAGCGCATGATTCGGAGCGTCAACAATGTTGTCTGCTCCCTTCTTTTTTCGGCTAGTATGCCTCCTTCCTATTGGGTTGAGTCTCTGCACACTGCCACACATTTACTGAACATTCTAACCACCAAAACCATTAGCTCCTCCACGCCGCACATGGGTCTATTTTGTGTCTCACCGTCTTATGACCATCTCCGGATTTTTGGTTGCATTTGCTATCCGAATCTTTCCACTACTGTGCCACACAAACTCGCTCCTCGCTCTACCCTGTGCATTTTTCTTAGCTATTCTGCTCATCACAAGGGATACCGCTGCCTTGATCTCTTGTCCAACCGTGTTATCATCTCTCGCCATGTCGTGTTTGACGAGACTACCTTTCCCTTTTCTCAGCAGCAACCGCCCCCAGCTAACGAGAACTTTGATTTTTTGTTGGAGCCTTCTGATGTGGTGCCACCCCCTATTGGTCCGGCACCATCTCTGTTACTGCAAGACTTCCACACGGTGCACCTTTGGCTTCTGCTTCTGGCGGCTCGGCTGCACCTGCTGTCCTCGCACAGCCACGTGTAGCTGCACCTTCTGGCGTCCTCGCACTGCCACGTGCGGCCCCGACTGCGACCGAAGCGCTCCCTAATGCTCTGACCACGACCGCGCCACGCACGGGTGCGGCCCCGACCGCACTGGCGAGCTCTCCGATCGTTCGGGTGAGCGCTCTGACTGTACTGGCGAGCGCTTTGATCGGTCCGGCGAACGCCCCAACCGCACCGGCGAGCTCTCCGATTGGTTGGGTGAACACCCCGATCGCACCGGTGAGCTCTCCGATCGGTCGGGCAAGCGCCCACGGTTCTCCCCCCCTCGCTTGCAGCCCTAGCACCTCATGCGCCCTCCTCGTCACCACCCCCTAAGGTTCCTGCTGCCGGCGCCGCCTTGGCCTCACCGGGCAGCCGCCTCGGCGTCGAGCACCCTCTCCTAGTGTCCTCTCGGCACCCTCGACAGCCTCACCAGCCTCCTGCTCCGGCCGTTCTTCCTCGTGGTGCGGTTCCCGTGCATCCTGTCGCCAATCAGCACCCCATGACGACGCACGGGAAGCTGGGATTTCATCTGCCAACACTTTTTCATTCCTCCCAGCTGTCCGTAGTTCCTTGCACTTATCGGGGTGCTCTCATCGATCCCAATTGGCGCCAGGCTATGCAGGAGAAGTTCGACGTGCTGCTGGCCAATCACATGTGGGATCTTGGGATCTTGTACCACGTCCTGCTCGGGCCAATGTTATTACTGGAAAGTGGGTTTTCAAGCACAAGTTTCATGCCGACAGTTCTCTGGAGCGCTACAAAGCGTGATGGATGCTTCGCGGGTTCACTCAGTGACCTAGGATTGATTTTTCTGAGACTTTCAGTCCTATCGTTAAGCCAGCCACCATCCGTACAGTACTATCTCTAGCCCTCTCTCGTCATTGGCCGATTCATCAGTTGGAGTGAAGAATGCTTTTCTTCATGGGACGCTTTCAGGGACAATCTACTATGCTCAGCCTGTTGGTTTTGCGGATTCCACCCGTCCTGATCATGTTTGTTAGCTGAATTGCTCTCTGTATGGACTTAAGCAGGCTACTCGTGCTTGGTACACTTGCTTTGCCTCTCACCTGCTGCAACTCGGCTTTGTGGACGCCAAGACCGACACTTCCCTGTTTGTGTACCTCCACGGCGATGACATGGTCTATCTCCTCTTTTATGTGGATGATATAGTACTCACGGTGTCTTCGACACCTCTTCTTCATCTCACTACTGATGCTTTACAGCGGGAGTTTTCGATGAAGGACCTTGGTGAACTTCATCATTTTCTGGGTATGCATGTTCCGTGGTCCGGTGATGGTCTTCTTCTGTCTCAGCGCCAGTTTATGTTGGAGATTCTGGAGCGTGCTGATATGACTGATTGTAAGCTTTGTTCCACCCTGGTGGATACAAATCCGAAGCTGTATGCTACTGACGGTGCCCCGCTTGTCAATGGGACTGATTTTTAGAGGCTCGCTGGTGCTCTACAGTATCTCACCTTCACTCGCCCAGACATTGCTTATGCGGTTCAACAGGTTTGTCTCCACATCTTGCCACTTTGAAGCGCATTCTGCGGTAGATTCGTGGCACTCTTCACTTGGGTTTGCATCTACGGCCCTCTACTCAGTCAGATTTGCTTGTTTACTCCGACGCTGATTGGGCTGGTTGCCCGAACACCCGGAAGTCCACTTTCGGGTATGCAGTCTTTTTGGGCGACAACTTGGGCTCCTGGTCTTCAAAACTTGGTCTCCTGGTCTTCAAAGCGACAGACTGCAGTCTCTTGCTCGAGTGCCAAGGCTGAGTATTGGGTGGTTGCCAATGCCGTTGCTGAGGTCTTCTAGTTGTGCCAACTTTTAGTTGAGCTGCATGTTCCTCTGCGCCGCACCGTCTTGATTTATTGCGATAACATCAGCATTGTCTACATGTCTTCGAACCCCATTCAGCATCGGCGCTCAAAACACGTGGAGATTGATCTACACTTTGTTTGTGAGTGCGTTGCTACTGGTGATGTCCACGTTCTTCATGTTCCGACGAGCTCTCAGTACGCCGACATTTTCACCAAAGGCCTGCCTTCTTCAGTGTTCACGGAGTTCAGGTCCAGTCTGAACGTTCAAGCTGCCGACGATCATACTGCGGGGGCGTGTTAGAAGATGTGTATGTGCTGTGTGTGTACATGGACCCTGGTTGTGCGCCAGGCCCAGGCCGGCTCCCTGCCGTGCCTTAGATGGATTAGGATGGGCAGTCTTATCTCTTGGTCGGTTGTGTTTCTATAAACCTCACCAAGAGCTGTCTACATATTTGTACATATTGTATACCCTAATCAATCTATTATTCCATACAAAATCTATTGCTTTCGGATAGCATTTTCATCTTCATTCCAATTTAGAAATTCACGAAAATAAAGCTCTCTTTCATTGATAAATTTCCTCCTCAATTTCTGATGCAACCTGTGCTGTTGAGTGTTGACAATCCTCATCAGGAAGATTCAACAATTCCGCCTTTTCCAAGTATGCCATAAAAAAGGACATTGCAATCCAAACATTATTGTGGAATCTCATGTTCAAATGAGAAAGATTGCATCGCTGAATACGATTCACATATATACAGACATGAGTTCACCAACTCTCTGCTTGAATGCTAGCTTGTAGTCATGGAGTTAGCATTGAGCTGGTCTATGGGCTATGGTGCCTGACAGCTTTTGCTCGTTAGCTAGTGACCTTTATTTGACTCTTCGTATTCGCCTCCGTATTCGTAACCGATACTGCCCGTGAACTACAATCCGTGTAGTGCCGTATCCAACTTCGTATAAGTTGATGATATACCTTAGGGGACATGTAAGATAAGAACAAGAGTGACATAAGAAAAGGAGAGGGCGGCAGGGTAGTAGCTGGAGGGCTATTACTCGAGGTCAGAATATGCTTGGGCAGCAGCCAGCAGCCGTCCATGCTCTCTAACCATTTCCAACATCGATAGTGAATTAGTGATAGAGACAGAGGCTCTATCATTGAACATATGTGACGATGCCTTACTACTTGGGTAAATGTGATGTAAACATGCTGATGTTTGCCAATTTTTCAACTGCTACCATTCTTTAACCTATCTCTCGGAGGTAAGCTTTCTACTTGAAGCGTCCTTTAAAGCTCTTTTTCCTTCCTTTTAAATTTGAACCAGCTTGCTGCTATGATCGGATTAGTTCATGAGGTCAGCTTGCCGACGTCCTCAATCTAAAAAAAAAAGAAATCTTAGAAATTTCAAAAAAATAAAATATCTGGCCATCAAATAGCTCAAATCATCATAGCCATTGAATCTATTATGTTTTTCTAAAAAATTACCCACCTATACCATTATGAAAATAGCCTAAAGTAACCCCCTAAATATATATCTAAATTACCAACCTCTACCATTATATAAAATAAACTAAAGTAACTCCCTAATCTTCATCTAAACTACCCACTTATACCATTAATAGAAAATAATTTAAAACAATCCCTAATTTTTAACTAAATTGCCCACCACTAATACTTAAAAAATAACTTAAAGTAATCCCTTTAATTTGCATCTATATTACCCACATATGCCATTATTAAAAATAACATAAGGTAATACTAAATTTTGAATCCAAACCACCTTAATTAAAAATATACACAATTATATGATTCTAAATTATCTATTTCTTACACTATTGTTATATGATATAATAATTAAGGTATATAGGCATGATGTCTGTCACCATTTATAAAGATACATAGGAAGTGATGAGAATATAAAAATTATAGCTCAAACTTAGGATCCATTAAACAAATTCAAGTGCATGCCTGCAACGCAAAGTGAAAAATTAAAGATTATAAATGTGGATGAAAATATTATAGAGTAATTACTAACTAAAATATATCACAATCAGATGAAGAAAATAAGTATATATATATTATATATATATAAGTATTATGTTCAAATGTTTAACAAATGAGAGGTAGCTTAAGGTAGTAATTTTGTAGTAATGTGACCTATTTTTTCCTATTGAAGACTCCGCATTAGTTCTCAAGAGACACACTAGGAAAAAAAAGATAAATCTTAGAAATTCTCACAAAAATCAGAAACTTCAAACATCAATTCTGTAAACTCTAATAATCATAGTTACTAGTCTATTATATGTTCTAAAAATTTACCCACCACTATCATTATAAAAACATTCTAAAGTAAAGCTCTAAACCTATATCTAAATTATTGTGCTCTACCATTATGAAAATAATCTAAAATTATCCCATAATCTTCATCCAATTTACCCAAGCATATCATTATCAAGTATAACTTAAAATGCCATTCTAAATTTATATCTAAGTTACCCATATATGTCATTATTAAAAAACCTAAAGTAAACACCTAAATATTAATATAATTATCTTTATGTTCATCAGAAATATCCACAAGTAAATTAATATATAATTCTAAATTACCTATTTATGCCATTGTTAATATAGAAATACTAAGTTAAGGTATATACGCATGATGGGTGTACCATGTAGTCTCATTTATACATGTATGTGAGGAAGTGATGAAAAATATTAATTTTTATGCTAAACACAATGTATGGAGGTGTGATACAAAATGAAAAAAGTGTGAACGTGGATGAAAAAGTGTATAGAGTAATTACTAATTAAAAATCAATCACAACTGAAAAAATATAAGTGCACATCTATATAAGTATTATGTTGAAGTATTAAACAAATAAGAGAGTAGTAGGTAAATTTTTTATTATTAGCTAGGATTCTAATTTCTAAATATTTTTCTAATAGAATAGCTTTTAAAAATATTAGTCCGTGCGGGAGCACGGGTTGATGAACTAGTAGTACATAATAGTTGTAATTAGCAAGTAGACTAGTTAATGATTCATGCATAGCACAAGCACGGGCATGATCATTTCATTGCATATCTTTTCATCAGATGTTATGGATACAACATATTTTCGTTGCACATACAGTTTACTCCCTGCCCTCAAAGTGCACGACGTAAGTGATTGTAAATCTGTCATTAGAAAAGCCAAATCGCCATCGCATTCCCGCTTGTCGCTAGCTTGGGGTGCAGTGCGACCTGTGACTTGGAGTCACTCGAGCCATGGAGCATCGAAAGTGCATCGTTGAAGCACGGTTGTAATTTCAAACGGGAGACCTCGCGTTGCATATATCTCCAAACTAGACCAAACTGTGAAGCGTATACACTATACCAACTCATGCAATGACTAGTCATTTTGCAACACTACATATTCATTATGTATAAAACCGTTTATTAAGCGAATGATGTATAAAACCGTGGGTAGAAGTAGAACATAAATTGTTGGTAATAAAGTAGTATTAGATAAAAAGTGTTAACAGTTTTTTTTTTCCATCCGAGTATCTAACAAAGCATGTGCCTGTTGCCCCTTAATACTGTACTCCCTCTCCGTCTGTAGCAAAGGGCGTCAGCCGCAAGGACTGACATTATTTGATGGGCTCGCAAACCCGAAAGGGATCGGGCAGTCAGCTCAGCATCATTGTCACTTTGTCAGTGTCGTTTCGCTCTCCTGATGTAGTCAGCGTGCAGTGCAGGTATTATACCCCGCCGTGCTAGACTCGTTCAAAAGGAACGTGTTCAGATCAGTACTCGTGTATCTTCCAGAGTTGAAAACATTGCGAAAACAACCTCTAGGTCCCGACTCCTGACCATGATGAAATTCTCTATCAAACTTGTCATCTCTCTGAACCCTACCGCGGCCACGGCGTCGCGTTGACGTTCGTTTCAAATGCTGGACAGAACTCAAATGGCTTGTATTTTGCACAGGCACAGCCTCATTCTTCCGGTCTAGCAACGGTGTCGGGCAACTGAAGCAATGCCGGTTCCAAATGGACAACTTGTTCATCCAGTGCAAACCAGCGGGACACGTGTACACTTGCGCTTTTAGTTGCAAGTTGGGACCTGCGACTGTGCATCTCTCCAGGTAGAATGCAGACAACCAGCGCCGATGGTCGGTGTGCAGCAGTTCCGGAATGCAATACAAATCCAGGACATTCGATTACCACCACCTTCCAGTAAAAAGTCGCATCAACAAAAACCGATAAGTTATGCATGTTTCATGATACAACAATTTGACCAAGTAGGGCAATGTCATAAGCATACAACACACTGCAGCAACTTCAAGTTTTCACATTCCCAACTGTACTTACTCCAATTCTTTCCAGCAGCGTCAAATTTACATGAGGCAACATGTTACCAGTTGCCAAACCAAAAACATCTCCCGGGAGCTGTGCACTCACTCAAAAATTGGGGTATAATACCACCAAAAGAGTAGGTCAGCTTTTGTACAGGCCATTCCCTGGCTATATTATTCTTCCTCTGAACAACATAAACTGAATCCATGTGAGGTTAATCAAACTGTATAAGTTACCGTATATCCAGAGACTGAAGAGAAGTTGACAGAATAATACAATGCTACTTGTGATCACTATCATCCCACTGTCCACCCTCGTTCTGCAATCACTTCACGAACACGAGTAGCTACTTCAATGGCGTCATTTAGGGGAGCGTAGCTCCAGCTATTTGAAATCTACAAGGAAAAAAGAACAGTGATACAGCTGAGCAAGTACATCCATCTGAACTTTGAGGAAATCTATGATAATAAATTACATGAAGAACTCCCAGCTATAATAAGTAGTCAGGTTGGCACTTCAATAAAAAAGACTAGCTTTTGTTGATTTTGATCCTTCTACCAGCATAGGTATATCTATACAAATCTTCTATATGGTGGTGCAAGCTACAGGATGCAGTACAAACAAGTCTGTGTGCAGTAGAATTGTAATTCTCATCCAGCATAACTGATGCAGTAACTAGAGAGTTCTGATGTATTTAGATGAAATCGTGACAGTACCTATAATTGATGGCAAGAGTAAGTATACAGCATTTTCCCTGCCACAGTTGTGCTGCTGAACTCTGTGTGTGAGATGCTATTAGGTATGTGCACGAGTGCAAAAAAGGTTCAGCATTTTGGAGTAGGTATCAAAGTTGGCAAAATCAGGGATCCATAAGCCAGGTTGCACAGAAATTAAAGGAAAATATTTCGGTATTCTGTATGAAGTTAAACAATCAGCATTAAAACTTGTTTAAAATGGATATAATCAAACAGAATCTTCTTACATTATCGAGTGGGCACTCAAGACAGATTATCATTTTCTAACAATATTGACAAACTTACATCTTCCAATCCAGTGAACGGGCGCACGACCCCTCGCTCCCGCAGAGCCTTGTGAAAAGCTGAAAACTTCCATTTACAATGCTCGGTCCCAATAACATAAACAGGTTTCCTGTAGCAATTGTGATTTGAAGCTTATCAAACTCATGAAACTTAACAAAAGGGTTGCAACTTGCAAGTTGTTCAAATAAAAAAAAAACATCTTACCCTGTGCTGCATGCCTCACTTAACATACTTATCGAGTCTGCTGTTATGACAAAAGCATCACCCCAAGCAAGATGTCCCATGTGAGGGTTAGGTTCTGAAAAAAAAAAAGGTAACAAGCTCAGCAATTTGAGTAAAAAGCATAAACATGGAACAGCTTAGTGCTCGTCTTCTGGGTCTACCTTCACCTTCCCAAATATAGACCTTCGGATGTCCAGCAAATTCTTTAAATACAATATCAGAGACCTGCCAGCAGATGGTTAAACCTGAAGCTTACCCACTTAAACTATAGTAAAACTGTCAGATATCCATCTCAAAAAACAAATTGCCAAATATCCTACCTTCCACGGTGTTCTCCGAGAGAATGAAATTCTGACACTCCCACAGCTATCTAGCACATTGTACAGAGAACTTATGAGCTGCTTGGCAAGGTCTATACCATATTTGCAATTCCCTGAACATTGAAAGACAAAACACATTAAAAAGGTCATCATATATCTGGAGTATGAAAAGCATTTGACAAATCACTCAACACAATTGGAAGCTGCATTCAAAGAACTAGATAAAGAAATTGAAACAATTGAAGGCCAATAGGTATGCAAGTTATAGAAGGGAAAAGTCCTCCAAGATAGTTCACATTGAACTCCTCCAACATAGTTGACATTACTTTGACACATATAAAGAAAACAGCATTGCATTAGCTTTCTATTCTAGCTACCAGATTCGCTCCAGGGCTAACTACACCCTGGATTGACTTGGATATGGGTTTGCTATGGAATCTGGGAGGAAAAGTGGTGAACCATTCTTGATAACTAAGGGTTTACACTATCAATGGAATAATATTAAGAGAAATTTTCTTTCAGGCAGTGAAAGCCCTATTCCTTTTTCCGCCATCCGTTCCACTGCAGGCCTGTCTATTTTGCCCTTCTCAGCCAACTCCTCAGTTTCAGGCCATTTGATGTGGTGAAAATGGGGGCATTTTCATTTCACCTGCTCAAAATGGGGTAATTTTGAGCCCTTTTGTCACTGGGAATGAATTATTCGGATCAGTGGGGCAATGGCTTACATGTGGCACTGTTCTATTGAATTGGATATAGAGCAAACATTTGGGATCTCAAATTGGTTTTATTGACATGAAGTCCAGGGTAACATTGATATATGGAATATCTGAATCAATAAACCAAATGTCACATTCTAGCAGCCAAGAAATCATTATTCTAGTACAGGTTATTAGATATCAAATCTTTATTAGGATCATCAGACTACAGAACAAACCTATCAAATGTGACTTCAAAATGAAGGAAAAGACTCTGATCAGTAAAGGAAATAACAAATTCACTCATTATTAGCAAACATGTGTTAGGCAGGCCACACCCAACAGTATCCCTGTTTGAATGCAACAACTGACATCATTTCTAGATTTACACTGCAGCCAAGTCAAAACAGGACTATTATATGTAAAAACGTGTGCTGGAGACAGTGTTACTTGTGGGTCCGCCGATGTTAACAACAAGCAATGGCTTAGGCAAAGGGGCAAGTTCATCATGCCAGGCAATAGCAGCAAGCCTGAGTGCAGCAGAATCAGCTTGGTGTAGCGCACCAACAGTAAGAACCTGAACATTCAAATATCAGAATTAGCATGCCAAAAATGTGCAAGTTGTTTTACACCTATGAGTAATGAGAAATCAGCATACCACATTGCTCCTGGGTGGTTCCTGTGGAGTAATCCATCTCCGGAACAGGCGTGGAATTTCTTGTTGTCCACTAGCAGTTAAAGCATAGTAATCGTGGCGAGGAGTCACCACCAAATCAAACCTATCAAGGCGGGACCTGGGGTGCTGGATCTAATATCGAAACAGCACATAACAAGAATTACATCAGAATTTTCAAGACAAGTAGGTTTATTTTGTGGATCTACTGTATTAGCAGATAATAGTGAAAGTCAGCAGATTAGGTTTGAATACTACCTGAATGACAAACACATTATCTGAAGCCAATTTCCTTATCAAGCTTGAGTATGATATGGTGTCCCAGCCACATGCAACAACTAATGTTGGACCTTCCCTGGAATAAGAATTAATGGCCATGATGTCATGTTCACATCTTATCATAATATTTAGAAGCCAGTAGGACTGCCTAATTCTGAGAACATTACAAAACCTGACAATCCGACCAAAAGCAAGGAACATGTTTAGGCAAGAACTTAGATATTCTACATGGATATGCGCTACAGCCACAGAAAATATAAAGTGTATTCTACAAAATGATCCACCAAATAAATGTTATTCAAATGATCATAAACAAAATTTCCTCATATGACATGATCTTTCCTTGAAGCACAATTCACATATTACATATTTAGATACAGAAGGTGAATGCAAGAAGGTAAATGAATGTTATTCAAATGATGACAAGACATCAGTAGCTCCAAAGACAATAAACAAATTGATATGCCAAAAGGCCATTATAATGCAATAAATAAGGTAATTCCTGGGATTCCAGTTGGCTGTAACTTCTAATTGCCAATCATACTAATTCCAGTTGGGCAAACACTCATGAACTAGTCAATTATTTCACATTTCAGTGAACCATGACCAATGGTTTAAAGAAGCTAGATTCCAGTATAAGTTCATAGAAGGAAGTAATTGAGTACGACAGCAATTGGGACTTACTTCTCATATGTCTCGCGAGCCACAGTCACAATCTTCTTGACGTCAGGTTCCAGAATTGTAGACAACCCAACTGAACTGCTATTCAGGACACGATACGGCTTCCTCCCCTGAACCACTATCGTGAACCTCGTGTTGCGGAAGAACTGCCTGAGCACTTGGTCTATAAACTTGTGCAGGGAAATGGGGAGAAAGTGCAGCCACTCGTTGATCCCTCCTCTCGGCCTCGTGACACGCTGCAAGCCAATCCCCAGGAGCAAAATTAACCCCCAAAAAAAACTACTAAATTCTGCAACGGCCGAACAACAGAACGGGAAATGCGTGGAACGGAAATGGTGGGTGCTGGGAGGAGTAAACGAGAGGGCAGGGAGGGGGAACTGACGTAGAGGGTGAGGTTGTCGGCGAGGCCGAGGGCGCGGGCGAGGCCGAGGCACTGGTTCTCGGCGCCGGGGGAGCCGTTGCCGATGAGGACGGCGCGGCGGACGACTTTGGCGCCGCTGCCGCCGCCGGAGAAGATCTCGGGCGTCTCCATGCCGTCGACGCCCGGCGGCTCGGGCAGCCGGATCGGCCGCATCGGCCTAGGGTTTTGCGGGCGGTTGGATTCGCGGCGGGAGGGGAGGAGGAATTCGCGGGGGCGGTGCCGTGGGAAGCAAGAGGGTTCGATGCGATGCGGTGGGTTGGAAGGTTTCGGTTCTGGAAGGTCTGAACTCGAACCGGTCGAGAAGGTGGCGTGGCTTCGTGTGTTCGTGGGTGGCCCTCTGCTCTTCCAGGGCCTCGGCGCCTCGCAGTGACAGGGGATGAGGTGTCGGCTGTGGCTCCCTTGCTGTCTTGCACGCCAAGATGAACAACTCGGCTCGGACCATCAAGACGAGGTTTATTTTTTTAAAAAAAAATGCACAGTTTCACAGGTACTAAAATTGAGAACTAGATAACTATGTCGGCTGGATTTCACGGTGACGAAATTTCTCACATATGATAAAACTTCCTCTCCTTTCCCTTTATAATAACCTTACCATATCAGCAAAATTGTTGATGTGACATGTTATTTAATAATCATGAAACTTTTAATGAAACGTCCGCTGACGTTAGAAGAGGAAATTTTACTAATGCTTCTTAATTCTTTGGTCACCACCAGTGAGCATGGACATATCGATGCTTAAATGTTTCGCTGATGGTTTGATCACTTGCTCGCCGCATAGTATGCGGTAATTTTGGTTAGAAGAAATAAAATATAATTATAAGATAAAGTGAGTAGGAAGAAAGAAAGAAAGGATCGCCAGAATCGATTAGAAAGATAAAATGAAGAGGGGCTTTTCCAAAAGAAAACCAATTATATACAGTGTGGCATCTTAATTAGTACAAACTGTTACCTGAGGATCATTTTTTTCAATATGAAAGGTCAAATTTTACGGAGTACACAATACAATTTTTTTTTGTACTCCATAGGTTAAACGAACTGTTCTTTAATTTCTAGATGCACAAAAGTGACAACCCAACTAACATAAATGAGTACAAAGCACAAATCTGTTTATTGAGTAAAATGGCAGTTTTTAAGTTATATATGGCCTGATGCACAAAAGTGAAACTAATTAGCACCAAAGGTGATGATTGGTATAATATTGACCTCGAGTGCGCCACATGAATTTTACATTGACTACAATGGGTTGATCGCAAGTTTTGTGATGGAATTTTAGCACATAACATGCCCTTGAGTTGAAGATGAGCACACAAACAAAATGGTTTGTTTAGCAGAGTGATCCATATATTTTGGAGTTTGTATGACAAACAAAAATGGTTTGAACCTCTGTGTTAAATAAAAAATAAGAGTAAAAAAGCTCAATTACACTCCGTGATTTTTTTTAAAGCGGGTGAGGATCAACTCAAAAAAGATTATTGGAGTTAAGTTCTACCAAAAAGGTCTACATATACACATCTTACGTCATATGCTCATAGTACTGATTGAAAATAAGAAAACATTGAATGACGTGAACATTCATCGAAGTAATGAGTTTCAATCACTAAAGGTTTATTATAGGAATTGTGCACTAATTTATATGGAAATTACAAAAATTTAACTAATTCCCGCATGGGTCAAGAAAAGAATTTTTAAGTAGTAAAATTTTCTCCTATTTTCTAGTTTTCTCTTTCGTTCTGACTTATGCTATTTATATGTAATATATAATACTCTTAAGACAAAACCACACCTAGAAGTTCTTAAAAAAATACTCTAATTACATATTGATGTAGATTACATTAGTGAATGATCACGACCACGTAAACCTTTAAATTGGTTATGACGGGTTCCTGCACCAGGGGTACCCCTGGCACATGAAAAGACCAAGGGCTCAATAGTGACAAGCATATCGAAGGCAGCCCATGCGACGTTGCGACCCACCTCCCGACCTCCCTTGGTCGGGAGTTGAAGACCATGATTCGCCACTCCAACTGGCTTGGGGATGGGGCTTGCAAGGGGCCCACAGCACCCCGCCTACCCCTTGACTAAGGGCGACCGATGCCGTACCAGGAGCATTAAATGCGAGACGTGGCCCTCCTGACTATCCCACGTCAGGACGTGACCCGGCGAAGGGAGCCGACCCTTAGCCAGGGGTCCAAAGGGTAAGGTTACACCCTTCGGACCGCCCAAGACAACTTGTGGGACAAGGCCACGCGGTCCGTACTCGCTCATGCACCTCGGCGTCATTATCACCCTCCCCATCATAGTGACTCGTCCCGGTCAAGGCCAGGCCACCACGCCAAGTCTAGTACGGGCCCACAGGTGAGGCGGGATCCGGGGTCAGGCGTCACGACGTTGAGTGGCCGTGAGCACGCTGGAGAGATCGGGGAAAGCGGCACACCATGCCCCGGCTGATGACCTAAGGCTCACCTACTTACCCCAGGTATGGACCTCAGCAATAGCATCCGTCTCGTTTACTGCGTAGGCCATGCGTAGGTAGTGGCCCATCATGGAAGCAGCCAGGCCGTGCGTAGGCAGCCCACGCCGCACAGGAACCCTCGTACAAGGTGCGTGGGGCCCATGACAAACAAGGGGATATGACAAGGAGGGCCCGCCACGCCAAGGAAGGCCAAGCCACCCCGACCACGCTGTCAGGCATACACCCCAGGTCCGCGAATAGGCCTTGGACGGCCCACCAAGGGACGTACTCGGACAAGATCAGAACAAGGATGGGCGTATCCTTCTCGGATTAGTCTTGTATGTTTATGGAGAACTACTCGGGCCAATACCGAGTAGAACTCTGTAATAGTACCCGACTAGGATTCAGACTTGTAACCCTGCCCTCCCGTGTATATAAGGCCGGGCAGGGACCCCCCTCGATATGTCTCTCAAGACCCAAATAGACAGACTTCTTCTCAATACAAAACTAACACACAGGACATAGGGTATTACGCGATCTAGCGGCCCGAACCTATCTAAATCGTGTTCCTTGCATCACCATTGATTCCTTGATTCTCGACGACCCTTACCGCATAAAAGACCATCTAGGGTACCCCCTAGGCGGGTTGCCGGTCTAAAACACCGACAGCTGGCGCGCCAGGTAGGGGCTTTCGTCGAGTTTCTCAGCGCGAACTCAATGGCGAAGGTCATCATCAGACCCGTTTTCTTCATCGAAGTTGGCGCCACCTTCATTTTTTAATCCTGGTTTTGCGTCGCCGAAGGCTCGGGATCGTTCCGGCGCCAGATCGTCGACACTCAGGAGAAGAAACCAGAAAATCTGACCAGAAAAAATCAAGATTTCAAAGTCAACGAGTTTGAGTTCGACTACGCGTCGGATTCGACTTCACCTCGGACTACTCCAACCTTCCGCTCAGGGGTCGGGCACTCCCGACCCTAGGACTCCGGGTCGGGCGAGGCGGAGCTTCACTCGGGGTCGGGCGAGGCGGAGCTACTCCTCCAAAGGGTCGGGCTCAGCCGACCCCTCTACTCAGGGTCGGACTCGCTTCGGATTCGACGGCCCTAGTCAGCATCCAAATCGGTTCCCGCACGGACTCCGCAATGCAACCAAAATCCACCAAGGTTTTCTTGCTCAAACCCGAGTCGAACTCGGGCATGACGAAGATGTTGACTCCGACTCATCCTACTCACCAGAGATACCATTATCTGGTCCAGCCCAAGGGTTGGTAATAACTTCGACATCACAAGGCAGATTCGTCCACTGGCTGGGATTGCGACCACCTCTTCTCGACCATGACTACGACTCGCGCCTAGTCGCCCATATAGACAACTTACCATATCAAGAAGGCGTTCCACTCAACCGTGATGAGAGTTACACAGAAATTGCAACATCAAGCTCTGAAAGCTACTACCCGGACAGGGAAATACTTGTTATTACTCAGAATAACAACCCGGGTACTAGCCAGGACAGAACCCCCCAGGCGATTAGCACAAATCGACAACATCTCCGAAGATGAATCTACTGCTGACGCACCTCACGGTGAAACTTCCGAGCAGTGCAACCAAAGAAGAGCACGCAATGCTACTCGAACCGAGCGACGACAGTTGATGGCAACAAGTATCCCCATTACGAATCTTGAAAGGGCTTTCAACGCAGTGCAGGCTCAGGAGCACAATACTCCACTCGCGGCCATCGCCTCAATAAACCTTTTAACTATGTTGATGCCTCAGGATAGGGACAACGCAGCCACAGCCCAACTCGTGCAGCGCGACAACGGACTGATCGCACAACTCGCGGAGCAAGCTTACAAGCTACTCGACAAAGAATCACCAATCCCGTCTGTTCCTCGTATCACATCTCATCAAGAAGGCAGCAGGGGGGCTGCAGACAAAAACACCGCCCCACGAAATGATGATGCAGTCAACCAACCTTGGCAACACAGCCAAGGTCCAAGCAAGCATAAAGCTCCAGCGCGACATAAAGATATTGGTGAGGTCAGCTGCACCAACTCGGTTAAAAGCATCCGCCCTACTCGGAAGAACAACGAAATATCCAACTTCAGTGATTTGCGAGAAATTCTCAACAGTCGGCGCGAACGGGAAGTCGACAGCTACAACCATTTTCCTGCTTTCACAAACCGGGTAATGAAAACAAAATTACCCGATAAGTTCAAGCCAGCCGGAATCACCAAGTACGACGGCAAGCAAGACCCAATTCAATGGCTACGCTGCTACTCGCTAGCCGTCCAAGCACCTGGGGGCAATAATGACACCAAAGTCATTCATTTCCCCATATGCATGGAACCCGCACCACTGACCTGGCTCGAGTCATTAAAACCCAAGTCCATTGATTCTTGGGCAGACTTGACAAAGGCTTTCACCAACAACTTCGCCGGCTCCATGGCCAGGCCAGGCAATAAGATCGACATAAGACAAATCAAGAAAAAAGAAGGCGAGACCTTACGCTAGTATCTGCGACGGTTCTTCGAAAAGAAGGCTACCATAGTTGACATCTCCGAAACAGACGTCATTGAGTGCTTCCAAAATGGACTCTATGATCGACGAACATACCAAGATTTCGGTCGCCGACGACCAGCTGATGTCAAAGAACTCAAAGTCATGGTGCAACAATGGGTTGACGAAGAAGACAAAGAGCGAGAACGGTTCGGTTCCCACCGTAACCGAGGACGTGACAACAACCACAACAATGAATCAGATAGAACTCGGCATAACGATGCTCGGAACTCCTATCTGAGTAACCACAATCGCAAAAGGAAGCCCGACAACACCGTTGCCGCCATGACCAGCTCCGAAAAAAAGGGGCACCGCAGAAACGATGAAGGGCCAACCTTCACAGAGCTACTCAAAAAGCAGTGCCCATGGCATCTGACTAGCAAGCACTCGGCGATAGATTGCTACAGCATACGTCGAGTCATGCAAGACTTACCCGTACCACCAACTCCTGAAGAGTATGCCAAAAACAAAGATAAGGGTAAAAATAAAGCCCGCAACGACGAAGAGGAAGACGACGATTTTCGGACAACTTCAAAAACCGTCAACGTCATATTCGACGATATCCCAGGCACTGCATCCAAGCGAGCTAACAAACTCGTACTCAGGGAGATTATGGCCATTGAGCCAACGGACCCCACACCGTTAAAATGGTCAGAAGTTCCAATTTCTTTCAGCAGAAAAGATCAATGGACAAAATTTTCAGAACCAGGCCATTTCCCACTAGTCCTGGATCCAGTTGTGGCCGGTTCAAAGTTAACCAAAGTACTCATCGACGGCGGAAGCGGCCTCAACGTTATCTTCGCCAAGACATTAAGGAAGATGTGCCTCGACGTCACCGAAATGCTTACCCCAACGGATTCCCCTTTCTACGGCATCGTGCCCGGAAACGCGGTTATACCACTAGGACAAGTTGTCCTTCCGGTCACCTTCGGAACTAAGGAACATTACCGCACCGAGTACATCAGATTCGAGGTCGCCGACTTCGAGACATCTTATCATGCCATACTCAGATGGCCAGCACTCGCCAAGTTCATGGCCATACCGCATTATGTCTACGTGGTACTCAAAATGCCAAGCCCCCAAAGGGGAGCTCACGCTACGAGGAGATCTCCGGAGATCCTACGAATGTGACACCGAAGCCATGGAAATTGCTGCGACTACTCAATCTCCTAGTCCCATGCAGCAAGTCTTCACAGCTTCCAAGAAACTCCACCCAACTGAACTAGAGATCCCGGAAAAAAAGTCGGGGTCCACAAAGGTGAAACCCGCTAGTGAGCAAGACTTCAAATCAGTCGACCTCCAGATCGGTGATCCTTCCAAGACAGCCCTGATCGGAACAGGGCTAGATCCTAAATAGGAATTCGCGCTCGTCAGTTTCCTTCGGGCTAACCATGATATCTTCGCTTGGAAGCCGACTGACATGCCATGTGTGCCCAAGGAACTGATCGAGCATTCTCTCAACGTCGATCCCAAAGCTACTCCAAAACGGCAGCGACTACGCCGTTTTGCTCATGACAGACGAGAAGCAATCAAAAAAGAGTTAGCCAAGCTACTCGCGGCAGGATTCATCAAAGAAGTCTTTCATCCTGACTGGCTCACCAATCCTGTGCTTGTTCGTAAGAAAAACAACGAATGGAGAATGTGTGTTGACTATACCGACCTCAACAAACACTGCCCGAAAGATCCTTTCGGGCTACCCAGGATTGATCAAGTGGTTGACTCCACCGCTGGGTGCGTTTTGCTATGTTTTCTCGACTGCTACTCCGGCTATCACCAGATAAGCCTCAAAGAAGAAGATCAAGCCAAAACAGCATTCATCACGCCCTTTGGAACTTTCTGCTACAAAACAATGTCCTTCGGACTAAAAAATGCAGGAGCAACTTATCAAAGGGCCATACAGATGTGCTCTGAAAAGCAACTTCATCGCAATGTCGAAGCTTATGTCGACGACGTCGTCGTCAAAACAAGAAACCGGGAGGAACTCATTGTTGACTTAGAGGAAACTTTCTCTAGTCTCCGCGCTTTCCGATGGAAACTCAATCCTACTAAGTGCGTCTTTGGAGTACCTTCCGGCAAATTACTCGGGTTCATCATTAGCCATCGCGGCATTGAGGCCAACCCGCAGAAAATATCTGCCATCACAAATATGCAGGCACCAGCCAGCATTAAAGATGTGCAGAAACTCACAGGCTGCATGGCCGCTCTCAACCGGTTCATCTCGAGACTTGGAGAACGGGGACTACCCTTCTTCAAGCTTCTCAAACACCAGGACAAGTTCAAATGGACGGAAGAGGCAGATGAGGCATTAACACAACTCAAAGACTTTCTGTCAAAACCTCATGTACTCACCGCTCCCTCTCCGAACGAAGACTTGCTCCTATACATCTCCGCTACTACTCATGTCGTCAGCACGGCAATAGTAGTCGAACGGTCTGAACCGGGCCGCGCTTACAAGGTCCAACGACCTGTCTACTTCGTCAGTGAAGTACTCTCGGACTCCAAAACTCGGTATTCACCGATACAAAAGCTCTTATACGCTATTCTTCTCACCTCCCGGAAGCTGCGCCATTACTTCCAAGAGCACAACATCACAGTCATCTCCGATTTCCCGCTCGGCGAAATTCTCCATAACAGAGATGCCACGGGTCGAATCTCCAAATGGGCAGTCGAACTCGGAGCTCTCACTTTGAACTTCAAGCCAAGGACAGCCATCAAGTCTCAGGCTTTGGTCGACTTCATAGCTGAGTGGACTGAAAATCAAGTTCCAACACCAGTCGAACGACCAGAACATTGGGTAATGTACTTCGACGGATCCCTCAAACTTGAAGGAGCCGGCGCAGGCGTCTTACTCATCTCCCCCAAAGGAGACCAACTCAAGTACGTGCTGCAGATATTCTGGGAAGCATCCAATAATGAAGCCGAGTACGAAGTACTACTACACGACCTTCGCCTCGCAATCTCCCTCGGCATCAAACGACTACTGGTGTACGGCGACTCCCTAGTCGTTATAAACCAGGTCAATGACGAGTGGGACCGAAATAAGGACAACATGGACGCTTATTGCAAAGAAGTCCGTCAACTGGAAAACAAATTCTCAGGCTTGGAGTTTCATCACATCGTCCGCGACAACAACGTTGCCGCTGACGTTTTATCCAAAATGGGCTCAACTCGTGCAGAAGTTCCAGCAGGAATTTTTGTACATGAACTGCGCAAGCCGTCCATACCTGAATAAGTCACACCACCAGTAGCCTCGGCTACTGACTTCCCTCGTGAAATCATGATGATAGAAGTCAACTGGAGGACACCCTTCATCGACTACATCAAAGATCACCAGTTACCATCCGAGAAGAATAAAGCTGAGCAAATCTCCCGGCGAGTAAAGAATTACGTTCTAGTCGGAGACAAACTCTACAGGAAAGGTGCATCATCTGGAGTACTCATGAAGTACGTCACCAGAGAAGATGGCCAAGAAATTCTAGAAGAGATTCACAGAGGAGTCTGCGGCAACCACGCTTCTTCGAGGACACTAGTAGGCAAAGCTTTCAGAGCAGGCTTCTACTGGCCAATGGCTCTGGCCGACGCCAAACAACTAGTTCAGAAATGCAAAGGCTGTCAATTCTTCACAAAACAGCAACATGTACCGGCCTACAAGCTAGTCACAATACCTCCAACATGGCCATTTGCCTGTTGGGGGCTCGACATGATAGGTCCGTTACCAACTGCGCCAGGAGGATTCAACAGAGTACTCGTGGCAATCAACAAATTCACCAAATGGATCGATGTCAAACCAGTCACTTGCCCCAAGGCAGACCGAGTCCTCGACTTCTTGGATGAAATCGTACACCGCTACGGTTTTTCCAACAGGATTATCATAGACCTAGGGTCAAACTTCAATAATCACGACTTTTGGGAATATTGCGAGAACAGTGGCATCGACGTCCGCTACGTCTCGGTTGCTCATCCGCGAGCCAATGGACAAGTCGAGCGTGCTAATGGCATGATACTCGACGCTTTGAAGAAATGACTACATGACATTGGCAACACCAAAGGTGGCAGATGGCTCAAAGAATTACCTAATACCTTGTGGGGCCTACGTACCCAACCATGCAAGACTACGGGGCTATCACCCTATTTTCTGCTATATGGCTCGGAAGCCATACTACTCGCCGATATCATGTGGCAATCACCATCCGTTGAACAATACGACGCAGAACTTGCAGCAGAAACACGGCGAACGGATATAGACAGTTTAGAAGAAACAAGGTGTGCAGCACTAGTGCAATATGCCAGATACCTTGACGGTTTAAAGCGTTACCACGACCGCAACGTCAAGGAAAGATCTTTCAACTCGGGCGATATGTTCCTTAAGCGTATTCAAGACACGTCAGGATTGCACAAACTCAATTCACCATGGGAAGGTCCTTACATCATATCAAAGGTTATGGGACCCGGATCTTACAGACTCCAGGAGCTCTCAGGAGAGCAAGTGCCAAATTCCTGGAACATCGAACATCTCTGTCAGTATTACCCATAGCAGCACCCGAGTAATCGCTTCAAGGCAACTACTCGGACCAACCGCCCGACTACCGACTTCAAGATGTCTCAGCTTCGACATAAGCTTTCAACACAACAAGGATCATTGCCCTAATACAAAATCTTCGTATCAATATCTTTACTGAAACAAGAGTACATCAAGTTACATATGAGTACAAATACTCACGAAGACTACAAGCAACTGCCTACTGGCGGGCTGCATTTAAGCCTCAGGCTTTTACTATATCACAAGGCCACTCAGGTCTGCCGACCACAAGAAGGGCCCACGCGCAAGGAAGCTGCGCAAAACGCAGCCATGCCCAGGTACCCTACCCAAGGCAACGCCAAGAACTCCAGCATCGCCACTGCCTTGACAGCGGCAATGCCAAATCCGTCACGACGCGCCTAGAGGGAACCAAGGCTGCTCTTTTGCTAGCCTTGCGGAGCCAATTTACTCTACGGCCGCACCTCCACCTCTCTCAGAGCAGGATAAAGACCGCGGCACTCATCACCCATCACTCGCGAGTTCCAGCGCGTACCCCACTGGATCACGAGCTGCAAGATGAGGCGTGCGACGAAACCTCCTACGAGGATTCTTCTAGCATCGCGGCTATCCCTATGAGCGCAGGAGTCTGTGGAGGGAAGGTGGCCTCAATCTACGAGGAATCTTCTAGCACCGGTGCACTCTTTGATGGCTCTCTACACTCAAACAGAAGCAACCGAAGGCAATCCATCGCTACCCAGGAACTTGAGTTGGTTCGCTCACCAGATGGCCCTATTTATAGCCGAAAGCCACAACTACCACCTGCCCAAGAGTTACTATGCACCCGTGATCAATGAGTCTGACGACTCCTAACTCTGCCCACGTGACCGCACTTATGCCACAACGGACAAAAGAGTGCAGTACACCCGTGCATCCACAAAGGACAAAGGAGTACAATACACCTGTGTCCCTCAAAAGATGAGTACTCAACAGCATTACGACTACTTAACACTTGGGACTACTACAAGCCAAGCGTGGTCTACAGCTCGGGGGCTCGGACTACTCCGACCCCAGGACCCAGGGTCGGGCGAGAGTTTTTCACCTTCGAAGGGGTCAAGCTTAGCCGACCCGAAGCCTCAAGGCCGGGCAAGACGAAGCTTCTCCCCTAGAGGGTCAGACCCAGCCGACTCCAGTACTCTGGATTGGACACAATGAAGTAAAACTTCTCTTCGCAAGACAACAAACTTCAAAATCCAAAGGCTTGATATTCAAAATTATCAAACGTACTCTACAAAAAACAAGAGTACACACAAAAGCTCAGAGCTCTTCTAGGGAGACAAACTCCGACATCTTGGCTGCAATAGGCTCCGCCTCCTCGAGGTACTGCGCATATGCTTCCTCTGTGCAGTTGCGAGCCACGCTATCACCAGCTGCCGCCAAGTCTGCCCTCGGGTAGTAGGACTTCACAACTACAAGAACTTGTTTGCAAACAGTCTTGCAAAGTCCCGCCACTTTACTCGGGGTAGCTCTTAGTCGCTCAACTAGCGATTGCGGCTCTGCGCCTTCATCCACCGGGGCTATAGCATTCACCAAGTCTTCGGCCGCTCCAGACAGCTCTTGGAGTTCGCCCCGAAATCTTCCCAGGGTTTGGGCATGATCTCTACGCGCCACCATGGCCATGGCAAGCATCACACCATTTTGCATCTTTCGGTCCCGCTGATGCTCGCAAGCAGCCTGTGCTTCCGTCAGCGCGGCCCGAAGATGTTCGGCCTCATCCGCCACCCGGTCATGAGCGTTCCTCCAGTCGATGACTTGGCTCCTTGTAGTCGCTTCCTGTTTCTTAAGCTCTACAAAAACAAAGAACTCAGGCCACAGCCAGCTATAGTTGGACGTACCTAGAGTAGTCGAAATGCTTACCTTGATACTTCTTGTTCAAGGACTTGTAGCGGCTCTCCAGTTTTTCCTGCAGAACCGCGTGATCCGCGCGTTCCACGGTAAAGGACTTCTCCCCAACTTCATGAACCCGAAGAGCTTCTGTTAGTCGGGCACATTCCTGCTCCAACTGATGGCTTCTTTCCTGAAAAAATCCAAGTACGGTATGGTGAGTTTCAAGCCTCACAACTACTCGGATCATGCAACAAACTCAACAAGGACATCTACCTGGAAGTCCCGGAAAATATCGATGGCCCTCTGGAACTCCAAGTCAGAAGGAAGGCTAAGTACTGGCCTTTGGGTACTCTCCACAAGATGAGGAATCGTACCCACAGTAGCACCTACAACATTTATCATGTCAGCTACCGACTACAACTACAACAAAAAGACTACAGGCACTTACCTGGAGCAGTCGCTTGTTTGGCTTTTTCAACTATGGCCAGCGCTCCGCTAGAAGATGACGATAGGCCAGCACTCCCCGAGCCTGATGCAGTAGCGGGAACCTCCACCGAGCGAATCACGTCTTGAAGCATCGACATAGTAGCTCCAAGACGGCCGGCGTCAACATCGGGTACTTCTTCAACAGTCAAGTCCTCCAAAGGAACAGATGTTGTAGTCGAGGGATCCGGCACTATCCCTGTCTCTACAGGGATAGTCTCCTCTGCATCTCTGCACCAAAAAAGTGTCACTACATGATTTCAAGACAATCCAATGTCATTTAAAAAGACAAGGAAGCTCATCGGGCTGAACGTGGCGGTAGTCGCACACGCTTCTTCTCGGCGACAGGCGGCCGAGTACTAGGCGTCGTAGGAATACCGACGGGCACTGTCTTCTCACCAAGACATACAAAACCGGAGTTAAGACTACAGTACTACTCAAAAGAATACAATCGGAAGGGACAACGCTTACCACTGGCGATCACATTGGACAGCAAGGTACCAGTAGCGAGTACTGGCGACACCTCCTTCGCTATACCCGCTACTCCAGCAGGCAGCCCTAGGACCGCCTGGTCAGCAATAGGCGGCATGGTGTCCGATGGAGTTAACGCGGTTAACTCGGGGGCTACCCCAGTTTCTGTTGATGGTACCCTCTCCGACACCATGTCAACAGCCACATCACCGACTTCTGGGTCGGTCACGGCCATTTCTTCAGAAACAGCCGCATCTTCACCAAGTGCCGTATCTACAGCCTTCAAGAACCAAAACAAGATTCGCCACATCAGTAATGAGTTCAAATCCATCAGTAACAGACAAGTTACCGACTACATACCTTGGTACCCCGAGACTTCTCAGGGGTTGAAGCAGACTTAGCCGCAGACATCTTGCGGACTACTCTGCGTCTCTTAACAAGAGGAGAAGGCTCGTCCTCCGACTCCTCAACGACAGCCTCCAACTCTTCTTCCAACTGCGCCAAGTAGCCGGCAAGAACTCGAGACTTCAAACAACAAACCAGTATCAGCAACAAGAATCACAAGTCAAAGAAGAACAAGTCAGGAGGAAAACACTTACCACTTCTGGCTCGTACCAGGTGTCATACTGACGAAGGGCCGCAGGGATTACTGGTACTCCCTGATAGTTCCTAAAAAACTTAGCCAGCAGCGCCTCTACGTCATCATCGGATATGTCCTCATCGAACATACGCGATGGATCCTTCAGACCTACGTACTCACTTCCCGCGTGAGCACGTTGTTGGAGTGGCTGGACCCTTCTCTTCAGGAAGCTGGCCACCACGTTGATCCCAGTCAAACCGAGTGCCTTCAACTCGGTGATCTGCTGCATTAGGTGATCGAGCTCAGGGGTGTCCTCGGGCTCGCTCACCCAGTTCTCCGCATGCTTGGGCCTGTGACCAGTCACCACAGGCAAGCGGGGTTCATGGTTTCCGATATAGAACCACCTTTTCTTCCACTCCCCATGGGAGTCGATCAGATTATACTCAATATACGCGCTTGAGTTCCTGAGTTGGAACCCGGCGCCTCCAAAGACTTCCGTCCGCTGGGCACTCGGCTGAGGCTTACAACGGAACAGCTTCCTAAACAACTCGAGACTTGGAGGTACTCCCAGATAAACTTCGCAAAGGTGTACGAAAATAGACATGTGCAGTACACCATTGGGATTCAAGTGGACGAGCTGAAGTTTGTAGTACTCGAGAATACCTCTGAAGAAGTCAGAGGTGGGCACCGCCAATTCCCTTTCCACAAAATGCGCAAGCATCACCGTCTCGGCAGGATGTTCCTCAAACTGCCACGCATTGGGAAAAGCGGGGCGCCACTCAAGAATCTCCTTCGGCTGAAGGAGCTTTGCCTCGACTAGCGCCTGGACCGCTTCCTCCTTCATCACCGAGTGTTGCCAGGTTGCCCCAGGCGGTGGCGGCGCAGTCTGGTTCGTTGGCCCCACCTTCGGCGCCGGCAGCACCAACTCCTTCCCCCTCTTGGATTTGATCTTGCCCGTCGCCGAAGCCTTGCCCTGGATCTTCTCGGGTTTCTTGCCCATCTTCTTGGTGCGCATTCGACGGACTAAACCTCAAGGTGGAAGGGGCTCGACACTCGAATCTTCCTCAAAAGGCGGCAATGGCGGCAGCGGGGGCTCTGACGGTGGCAAAATGCAGAGCGGAGGCGCACAGGAGGAAGAAGAAGATATCTAATTGCCGTACGGCGTAACAGCAACCGAAAGGGGGCCTCCCAGTTTTATCTCCGCCAGCCCCGATTTCCACGCGTCAGTTGCGCAACGCACAGATTAATTGCGTATTAATCGCCTTAAACACCCAACGGCTACTCTATCCAACGGATTGCTGACCACTTCAACGACAAAGTTCGCCTAAGTGCTCGGGGGCTGTGGGTACCGTGCCCGTTGATCAGTTATTATGTTAGCAGAAGACTTCTGGACGCAGAAACAAGATATTCCCCGGTAGAACGGCTATGCCTATGTCTTTATTTCTCATGCACCAAGCTTAGGCACTACCTGTTATCGGCAGAATGCATAGTCGTATGCAAGGATGACGTGGTAAAGTACATGCTGTCATTGCCGATTTTGAAAGGACGAATTGGAAAATGGATCCTGGCTCTGTCAGAGTTTGACCTAAGGTACGAATCGGCCAAAGCTGTCAAGGGCCAAGTCATGGCCGATTTCGTGACCCAGCACTGCGGACCAGAAATCGCCGTCGTTGAGCCGGCTCCATGGACTTTATACTTCGATGGTTCATCATGTGGCGCCGGATCGGGAATCGGCATCGTTCTCATGTCGCCTCGGGGGGCAAGTTATGATTTCTCTCTGCCGATAGAAGCTTCCGCAACCAATAATTAGGTGGAATACCGAGCTGTCCTAAAAGGCATTCAATTATTGTGAGAGATCAAAGCCGACACCGTGGAGATTTTTGGGGATTCCATGCTCATCGTAGACCAGCTGACGGGAAGATCGGAATGTAAAGATGATGTCCTGAGTATTTACTACGAAGATTGTCTCCAACTTTTAAAAGAATTCAAGACTGCAGTTATTGAGCATATTCCCATAAATTATAATGAAGAGGCCAAAAGGCTTGCCCAACACGTGTCCGGGTATCGGCCGATTCAGGGCGTCATGACTCTGGAACTCGCGGCCGACGATTGGTGAAAGGAGATCGCTGATTACTTAAGGGATCCATCCAAGAAAGTGGATCGGCGAGTGCATTTTCAAGCCACAAAGTATGTACTACTCGATGATGAGTTATTTTACCGAACGATTGACGGAGTTCTGCTCAAGTGCCTGGGACGGAAGAAGCAAAGATCCTGATGGGAGAGATCCACGAAGAAGTGTGCGGAGCTCACCAATCAGCTCATAAAATGAAGTGGATGATTAGGAATAACGGATATTACTGGTCGACGATACTCGAAGACTGCTTCAAATATTATAAAGGGTGTCAAGACTGTCAGAAGTTTGGCAACATACAACGTGCGCCGGCATCAGCTATGAATCCGATAATTAAACCATGGCCGTTCAAGGGTTGGGGAATAGACCTCATCGGACAGATTTATCCTCCACCAAGTAAGGGGCATAAGTTCATATTGGTAGCCACTGACTACTTTACCAAATGGGTGGAGGCAATCCCATTAAAGGCCGTGACATCGGCCGCCATGGTCGATTTCGTAAGGGACCACATTGTTTATCATTTCGGTATTCCTTAAACCATCACAACCAACCAAGGGACGATGTTCACTTTGGGAGAATTTGAGAAGTTCACTGCCGATATGGGAATCAAGTTACTGAATTCTTCTCCATATTATGCTCAAGCTAACGGCCAAGCTGAATCATCCAATAAGGGGATAATTAAGTTGATCAAGAGGAAGATTAAGGAACAACCTAAGAAATGGCACTTATGTCTGAACGAGGCTTTATGGGCTTACAGGATGGCCTGCCACGGGGCTACTAAAATATCTCCTTATCAATTGGTGTATGGTCACGAGGTAGTGCTGCCTTGGGAATTAAGGACAGGGTCAAGACGCACATCGCTTCAAAATCAATTGACGGCCGATGACTATTCCCACCTCATGAAAGGAGAGCTCAACGATCTAGCAGGTCAACGATTAAGGGCTCTGATCAGCATCGAGGAGAATAAAACGAGGGTGGCCAGGTGGTACGACAAGAAGGTTAAAGTCAAGCAATTCTCCCAAGGAGATTTGTTATGGAAGTTAGTGCTGCCGATAGGATCCAAGGATCCCAAGTTCGGTAAATGGTCGCCCACTTGGGAAGGGCCGTATAAAATCGGCCGATGCGCTCCGGGAAACGCATACATACTAGAGACGATCGAAGGAGAAGAATTCACAAGGGCCTTGAACGGGAGGTACCTAAAGAGATATTATCCTAGTATGTGGGTCGAAGCATAACTAAGTTATGAAGTGTATCAAGACGGCACGGCCAGTTCCTATTAGATCTTATAGCCGATGCAAAGATGAAATCGCCTTGAGAACAAAACATTCGTTCGAGTTGGCCGATTTATTGTTCGGTGTGAACGATGGGGTACACGGCCGACACGGTACAAGTCGCCCTTAGAACAAAAGTACCAACACATCTATTAACCACGCTTTTTCTTAAGCTCCCTTTCTACCCAACCTAATTCTACCAAGAGGCGGGTGCTCCTTTCCTCCAGATCCTTCATCGCGACTTCAGCCTCAACTTGGTGTGGAAGAGGATGGCTCCGATCTAGCGGTGGTTGAGACATTCCCGTTGCGGTGTCTTCAAGGGTGACTGGGCGAGGGAGTGGATGACTCCTTTCGATTGGTGACCGCTTGTAGCAGTTGGCGTCGATGTGGTCCCAGATCCGCCGGACTTCAGCGGGGACGTGGTCCCTGAGTTCTTCGCGATGGGCTCTTATCAAGTCCTTGTCCTCCTGCGACAACGGTTCGTTAGAGTGCATGATCTCGATCGCTCGTTCCAGTTCGGGACTAAGGCGTCTAGGCTGAAAATTGACAAGCAACCTCTCGACGTCAGACTGATCAAAATGTCAAATCAGGGAATGGAGGGCGAAGGAAGGATCCAGTACCTGGTTGACGGAGGAGGATGAGAAGGAATAAGATGAGGAAGACATCTTGGTGAATAGTCCGATGGTATGAACTACTGGACGAGAAGAGGACGAGCGAGACGAATGACTTGGGAAGTAATATGGGGTCTCGTACTTATAGAAAGAAAAGGGGCAAGAGTTTGGTAAGACGCGTCCCATCGGAGTAAAAGGGGTAGTAAATGAAAGGCTGCCACGAAGGACGGGTCAGAATTGGATTCATGCGTCAAGCGATCAAAAGACTTTAATGTTTTCACAGAACGGCCAGCACTTTTACAGTTCATCCAAGGAGGGCATTAATGGCCGCAATCGCTCGTTGCCTAACTTGATCGGCTGAGTCCAATATTCGCTGGTCGTCCTTGGCCGATCCTGGGACTTCTAGCATATGGCGATGGAGTCTGATTGCTTCGTGGGCCAGGTTTTGTCTCTCTTGCTTCAGTTCGGTGATGACAGAGGGGAGGTCTTGGAGTCTCTTCTCTTCAACGGCTATGCCTTCGTCACCTGCTCCATCTTCTTGGCGAGCTCCGCCCTTCGGCGCTTGAGGCGATCTAAAGCACCAACGATACCCGGAAAGGAACTTTCAAGAAAGTTGATCCGGTGATGTACGTCTTGGGCTCGGTGCTTGTAAGAGTCTTCCTCCTCATGAGCTTTAGCCAGCTTGGCGCGATCAGCCATGTGATGCAAAGCCCTGAATACTAGGATCCGCATTGATTCAATATATGCGGCTGGCGCCAGGGCTTCTTACGCCTCTTCTGGGACTCGGCCACTGATATCGCTGAAGAGCTGCCGAATCAGCGAAGCGTCCTCCACCAATCAGCCGATGTCTTCCTGAAGGAGGGTCCGTATGCTCTCAAGTTTGGCGCGGACGTCATCGGGGATTGAGCTCAGGGTGACCTGATGTGAAGCGACCTCCTCGTCATCAGAAAATGCGACCGCGAAGGAGAAGAGACTATTGTTGGGAGTATCTTGTTCCTGCAGGAAAGTAAAATAATAAGAATCGATTAGCCGACGGTAATAGGAAAATCGGCCGATTCGGGTGACAAGTCTCTTACCTCTTTGAAGCGGATTTCTTCTGATTGCGTCAACGGGAGTGCTGCCCTTGGTTCAGGAACAGGTGCGACCGGCTCATCAGAAGAGGAGGACTCAACGATTATTGGCGTCATGCTCGGACCGGTCTCCTGGAAAGGTACGAGGAGCAAGTTCTTATGAGTATGATACAAATGTTTAGATCTGATGACATGTGGTGATTGCCGTACCTCCGTGGTTTCCCTGGCTGATGGCTGTTGAGAAGGTACAATTGACGTACCAAGGGTAGCCTCCATCAGAATCGGTCAAGCTTTTGGCTAAGTATCAAAAAATTGAATGAAGGGATTCTTTACCTCAGTGGGAGGAGTTACTAGTGCTCCGATTTCTGCTTGGGGCGTTGTCGATTGCTGCAGAAACACCGGGGCGTTTTGGGCGGCCTAATGTAAAGAAGAAGTTAGTATAGGAAGAATACTTAAGAGGGTGTGAACACAAGGTTACCTGAATGGCTTCTAATAGCAGTGACGCAGCGGCCACTCCAGCTTCTGTAGCAGCTTGGGGATCGACCTCCTCGATAACCGGGAGGATCGGTGCAGCCAAAGTTTCCGCCGATGCCGCATCAGACTGAACGGCCGATTCCGTGCGGGCACGCACTCGGCGGCTTGTCTTCTTGACGGTTTTCTTCGGCGTTTGCTTCAATCGGCCAGTGGTGATATCATCAATGGATGGGGCGTTATGGCTGATGAGTAGGAATTCCGTATACGGGTAACGGTTCTCTATCGGCCTGCCACTCCGGCTGCATTTTGGGGGAAGTTGACTCCCGGACTACAAAAGAAAGCAAGAGTTAGCGACAAATTTGTAGCATAAGAAAGAAAAATAACATCAAAATTGGCTGAAGAAAAAGCAGTACCTCTGCACTCGGGTCGATGTTCTCAGGATCCAGATCATTACAATATGTCGCGGGGGATGCACAAAATAGATGCTGCTTCCATTCTGCCCACCATAATTTGAATGATTGGATAGCAAAAGGAGCTACTATCCAATTGTTCAGATCGATGGTGCTGGAATCAGGCACTCGGTCGCACAGCCGACTGTAGTTAAGGCCCTTGGTGAGCCCGTCTCGGAATTTCACGCGACCGGCGAAATAGACTCGAATCGGTAGCTGACCTAGGCCGAACTGCTATGCCGCAACTGATGGGTTATAAAATTCATAAGTAGGGGCATCCTTCACCGAGAAAAAGTTCGCCTGTAAGATCCCCGATTTAATCAAGACGTCCATGAGATCATTATCAAAGGTGTTGGATGTCAAATCGTAACAGAAGGGGAGCTTAAAAAGCGGCTCTGTCCTCTGATATGGGTACCAACTGGTGGTTTCCTCACTGAAGTCGTTGTAGAAACATCTGAAGTACTCGGCTACTTTGGTGGCGGTGAGCTGGCAACCAGGGAAGACTAATGCTGCTTCACCGAAAGAGGTACATCGGCGCCGTATGGTGGGGTTTTCTTCCGATTCAATGTTGAGGAAGGTCATGTGCTCCACCTGATGCTGAGAGATCTTGCTCATATACAAGTTGAGCCACAGATTGATGAACCACCAGGGGCCACCTAGGTTTCCAATCGGCTCTCCTTGGATAGTTTGACGCCGATTTGGTGCAGCATATGATAGGTCGATCCCAGCAGATGTTTCCCGAGGGGGACAGAGGCTCCTCTTGATAATGCTTCGGCCAAAGCTTGTGTGTTGGAAGACGGACCAACTGCTTGGCCACAAAGAGATGTTTCTCCAACCACATCATCAGGAAGGCTGTGTATTCTCTCTCCGAAACGGCCCCGGTCTTCATGTTGTTCTTGATGTACCCCTTCCACCCGCCGATTGCTTTTGTCTCCAGCCGATGGGTCGGCTTGACCAGATAATGGAAGGGGGTATCGGGAGAAGAAATGTCAAGGCCGGTCAACATTACAACATCACCCAGAGTAGGGGTCATAGGCCCGTGGTCGAAAAGGAAAGCATTAAGGGCGTCGGACCAGAAGTAGGAGGCTGCCATCACCAAGGGCTCATTTCTCTCCATTTGAGACAAATAGAGATTGATGCATTGGCTGATTTTTCGTTCGTCCCATTGAACCCTCTTAGAGTTGGCTATCCTCTGGTACCATTCTTTCCAACCAAGGGTTTCATTCGGCCAAGATCTAAGGTGCCTGACCACTGATCCAATTCCATTGGGGATTGTTTAAATGGGATTTTGTGAGTTTCTAAGTTTATCAGATCGGTTGAGTCTGGATTCCCCATAGGACCTAGACAGATGAGGTCGGGGGCTTCGGAAAGGCGAATGGTGATTTGATGTCTAACCGCCTAAAAAAGGTAAAAAAAGGAAGAACTAAGAATGGATCTAAAACAAATGCCTGGGCGGTAAAGGTAGAAAGAAAACTTCTGGGTAAATACCTCCGGGATGAAAGTCATCGTCGCCGACGGGGCTGCTGGTGGAGCTACCGCCGCCGAGGCCGCCGGTGGAACTTCTGTCACCGATGGAGCTGCTGCCGCCGCCGATGGAGCCGTTGTCGGGGTTTCTGTTGCTGGTGAGGTTGCTGATGGTGCCGCCATTGAGGATGGAGAAAAAAGCGGATGAAAGGAGGGTCGCCGGAAGGTGTGGTTGGAAACTAAAAGGGCGCCGGAAGAAGATGGAAACTAGTGCGCCAAGAAAGGAAGTTACTGGCTTGTGAAGAAGAGGTGCGGGACGTGCCAGTATTTAAAGACGGTCCGAGAAGGGGTAAAGGTTGGATTTTTACCGCGCTGTCTACACGAATTTCGGGGGAGTGGTTGTCTCAGGCGCTCGTTTCAAAACGATTGCAATCATAAGGTAGGAGACCGCGAAACGGAAGGATATTTTTAATGCGTTTGTTTCGGAGGAGAAGTTGAAAAGAAATTTCAAATTAAAAGATATGTTTTACTCCGAAACTGGGGGGCATGTGTTGACGCTAGATTTTGACACATATGGAATCGGCGTCAAGGAAGGAGAAGACTGGCTGATGCGGCAGATTAAAAAGGTCACAATTAGGAATCGACCGATTGGTGCTACAGTTGGAGATCGGCCGATTGGCGCTACAGTGTTTTGGCAGACGGAGTTGGTGGAGATCGACCGATTGGAAGGCTAGAGCAATTGGGCCAATATAGGCTTAAAAGTGGGTCAGAGGAAGAAGATAGAGATTGGCTCACAGGAGTATAGTAACCAACTCCGATATGAGTTGTGTTTGTAAATATTCATTTTCGTTTAAAATTAGAGATAGATCCTAGTCGGTTAAGAAATTGGTTGTAACAGGCTATAAATAGCCATCTTTAGAGATTTGTAAAACAACACATCAATCAATACAACAATCTACTATTTTCTCGTACTTTACTTTCAAGTCGGCGACTTCACCAATATTTTTCTTCTTTCACGAGTTCGTACGGGTTGGCAGGGCTGCATCGACACGATCTCCGACCGATTCTGTAAGTTCCGTTTATCGAGTAACATCTAAGCTTTAACTTCGGGCGCATCGCTATCGTTTCGTTTAGGTTTATTTACTAGTTATCGATATTTACTAAAATTGTAGGTTTCATCTATTATTCTAGTTTTATCATCAGTTATCCAACTTGAGATTTGAACTGTCGGCTTTATTATTGTTATCTTTCGTTCGTCATTATCACATAGCCGATTAGATCTATTTCAAGTGTTGTGTTTGTAGCTTTGTCTAGTTTACTCTAAGAAGTTCTCTTTACAATCGCTACGTGATTGTCGGCTGTATTATAGCCGATTACTTTTTTTATAGCAAATCGGCTGATTCGCTGATGCGCTCCTTGAGATCGGAATTTTAGCCGATCGGAACCCCTGGAATTTGACACGTTTTCTTCCTTGCCAATCAACAGGTCAGATTGGCTGGCACGCCGCGCGAACCGCACCAGGGCGATCACCCGAACAGGAGTTAAGCAGATTCTCCCGGGTCGTGTGTTCGACGCTCGGGGTCAATCGGCTAACTTTTAGCGCCAACAATATGTCACGTTGCAATTTATCAATTTATTTGTAACATGATGAAAAATGTTCTTAGAGTACAATGCTAAAATTTAAAATTTCTCAAAAAATATATAATTGTAGCTTTTCAAGTTTGAACCAACTCATGAAGTGCATTTAAATTATTCCCAATCAATTGCACCTTTTTCTTTGAAATTTTGAATGAGCATTAAAACAATGGCAAATTAAAAATCAGTACTCCTATTTTTCGACATGGATGTCAATACAAGTTGGTATTTATACTTGTGGAAACACCCGCGTCCGGTGAAAATGAGTGAGATTCGATTCGGATATTAGTGTAGTTGAATTTCGTAGTCATATTCGGATCCGTTTGCGGGCCGACGACACTGCCCTGCTGCCCCTCGATTTATTCCTTCCGTGCTGTGGGACGGGCGATGCGGCAGGGTCTAGACTCTAGAGCGACCGAGATCTTTCGACTTTTCCAGAGCGAGCAGAGGGAGACGGGGGAGGGGGCGCCGGCGATGTCGACGGCGACGGAGGCGGCGAATAGCGGCACCGCGGCGCGGGTGCGGTGCCAACGGATCGGCTGCGACGCCATGTTCACCGACGACGACAACCCCGAGGGCTCCTGCCAATACCATCCCTCCGTAAGCACCGCCTATCCGTTCTCTCCTCTTCCCCCCAAAACCCCCCGCACATCAGCTAAAGTTTTCCACCGCTTCAAACCTCAAATCGGAGGTGGGGACCTTCTCCTACCTCGTGCGGCTGGCCCAAGTTCCGCCCCCTAGGCTAGGTCTCACTCTTGCCTCGAGTAGCTGGGGATTCGTGTGCTAAGGTTTTGGCTGTGGCCGGAGTTGAAGGGTTTGCTTGATTTCGGAGACGAATTAGCTATTTGAGAAACCCGGTAGCTTCCAATGGATGATGGTTCGTGGATGTGATCTAACTAGAGTTATTGCTAAGTGGAAACATGGTGTTGGGAAATAATATTCTCTCGATTGAGTTGCGGTACTCAGGAAATTACCTGTTGTCTGTTGACATGGGCCTGAGCATTGTGTGTGCCCATGGGTGAGGATGATTTTTGTTCATTGGGAGATGGGTCACATGACGATTAAAGGAAAAAAAAAAGGGTAAAGGAGTTTCTTCACTAGCAGGTGGTAGGAAGAGTTAATCCATGATATTGTAGCAATATACTGTTTAGTTTTTTTCTGCTGACCAGGAGCCTGGGCTTTTCTTGTTGTGATTTAAATGTAATATTTGCACACCAGTGGTGTAAAATGTTCAAGTGGAATAAAAAAGGCCGCAACACCTCATTATGTCTGCTGTAATGTTCTATTGTAAATAGCTCTACTTGTGTTCTGTAGATAAAAACAACAGCATGGTTGGGAAAAGAATAGCTACCTGTTCCTCTAGGAACTGTTTCTCTTATTGTTTCATTAAGATTAAAATGCTCAACCAGACAACCACAGCACTGTATTTGTGTGATCTTTACACACTCATAACACTTTTGCTTGCTACTGCAATTGAATGTGCCTATGGAGTATTAGTGGCACAATAAGGTTTTGGCATAGTAAAAATATCATGCAAATAGCCAATCATCATGTTGGGGAACTTATACATGCATCCTGTTTTTTGGACCTGACAAAATTGAATCTTGCAATTATGTTTTTATGAAGTGCGTTCAAAAATATAGTTGCTATCTCAATACTTACTTCCACTTTCACCGGCAATTGAGACATTTATTTCTTATTTTTCACTATTAGTATTTTGACAGCTTTATCCATCCTTTTGTTTTCTTGCAGGCAGTAAGTTTCACCCTTGCTTGAGAGGCTATTTCTGTTTAGGAAATCATCATTGGTTTTCTTAAGATATGTTTTTTCAGCCTTTATTTCATGACGGCATGAAAGAGTGGAGCTGCTGCAAGCAACGAAGCCATGATTTTAGCTTATTTTTGGCAATACCAGGGTAAGGATCCTTTTCTTCCTCCCCTGCTTGCACTGACAGAACTGTAACTTCAGTGTTAGTGTGTATGACGTGTAATATGGCATATTAGTATGGTTGTCTGGTTGACAACCAATATAAACCAGACAATTGGTAATTCCAAGGAAATTTTGCTGTGATTTGGTCTGAATCCACAATCCAGAATTTGTTAACGCCAACGAAAATCTAACATTGTTTTTGGGCAATCCTTGGGAGAGCAAATCGCTTGCTTGCTGATCCACTGAGCCAAATGGCCATAGTCTAAATGACAATATAGTTATTAGTTACCAAATTAAGCTTCACCTGTTAATTTGCTTTGCCGATGAATTGGTTTGGTCCGTGAGTTCTCAAACCAAACAAGTGGGAAAAATACGGTTATAACTGCAAATGTTCTTCTCTATGTATTACTTGAACATCCTGATGCATCACAAGTTAGATTTACATGCTATTTTTGCTACTTTATGATATATTTGAACATAGTATTCAAACATAGCTTGATCACTGTCTGGTAACTGTTCCAACAGATTTTATGCTCATTTTCTCCTCTATACTTCTGAATTTAAGGAGTTTCTTACACGATAGCAAAGTAGGGGATAATTTATGAAATTATAAGTACATGATGTTCCTTTTTTCTCCACTAAGGCACTACTGCCGCCTATGCGCAAACCTGTTTGCAGTTGCCGTTGTTTGGATTCACAAAAAGTATAAGTTGATGGATTTCATGTGAAACTGAGAATGCCTGTTTTGGTTAAAGCATGATCATTATGCTACTCAAGAAATGAAGACATTCTTCTGACAATAATGTATCATAAACACTTAAGCAGGATGGCTTGCCTTTTTACACAGTAAAATTTGCTAGTTTGCACAAACTCTCTTTATGTTAGTGCTTTGGCTACTTGACCAACCCAACATAAAAAATATATTGACAGATCACAACGTGCACTAAAAATATCTAATATTTTGGCATTTGTGAATTAGTCGCAATATTAATAAATATGTAGTTAGACTTTAGAATCTAGATTATCTACTCAGATCTAATTAATGGCATCTGACTTAAAACACGTATATACTGCATTCACCTGAGACTGAACTAACATAAGAACAAGGGTTGTCGTCAATTGTCTAGTATAAGTAATCAAGTACATATGTTAATGGTTATGTGAAGTGAGTTAGAACACAAAAGTAAGTTGGTCACATTTAGCTAAAAGTGCTAAAGATGATTAAATGGAAGTAGCTGAATTTAGGTTGGTACTGGTTGACAAGGTATTTGGCTTCATCCTATGGTTATATTTCATCTTAGATTCTAATGTTATTTAAGTTACCAATAGTTGACCAAAAAGTACTTAAGATGTTTATTAAGCGGCAAACACCATAACAGAAATAAGGCAGGGAAAAAAATTAGGTTGAGTTATCTCAATAAAGTTAGTCTACTCTCCATGTGAGTCCGTAAACATGGTTCCAGTTCACTGATGAGTGATGAATAAGCCTGTTCTGATAGATTTCTACCATTATTCACGATGAATTTGTGTTTTTAAGCTGGTGGTTCTGGTTTTAATCATGGCCTTTTTCTCATTTGAACCAATATAATGTTCAGTTGCCTGTTATATTTTGGTATAGAACCAGAAACAACTGACGCATACCCTATTGTGGCACAGATGCACAACAGGGAAGCATACGACTGAAAAACCAGTCACAAAAGCTGTTTCTGCAAACCCTCCCAAGGCCACACCAATCCAGTATTCTAAGCAGGGTGTAGGAGCCGATGGCTGCGCAAGGTGTCGTCAGGGTTTCTTTTGCTCCGACCATGGTGAGTTTGTATTTGCAGTAACAATATTTCTTTTTAGCCAATCAGTTTACTCTTTATGGACGTTAACAGTTACCACCCTACACATTGTTCGACTAAAAAAACCATCCAGTGTTTTTAACACTAACTTAGTAATCATGATGACCATCAACTACAAAAATGAAATTGTTCACTGAGTGGAGTGCAATCTGTACATTTCCAGGATCGCAGCCCAAGGTACAAAAACCAGCTGCTACCGACGATACAAAGAAGGAACCTGTTGAAAAATCCTCGGTTCCACCTCCAAAGAAAAGGATTGATATAAATGAACCAAGAACATGTAAAAATAAAGGATGCGGTAAATCCTACAAGGAGAAGGATAACCATGACTCTGCATGCAATTACCATCCAGGTCCTGCAGTTTTCCATGACAGGATGAGAGGGGTATGTATCTGTTCTGATGTTGATTTGTGCTCAGAAAATCTCTCAACTTATGCGATCCTTAACTTCTCTATCTGTTCTTGCAGTGGAAATGTTGTGACATTCATGTCAAGGAGTTTGATGAGTTTATGGAGATACCTCCATGCACCAAGGGCTGGCATAATGCTGATGCTGTGTGAATTCACACCATGCCTAGGGCTAATTTTGTGCCGTATCTCCTGCGGCATGTGAGAGGCAATCTTGCTGCAGTTTCTTGAGAGTTTTACTTGGAATTGTGACAAAAACTTTGATGGGTTGCATTATCTTGCTCATAGTGATTGTCCCGAAATCTTACTGATGCTCCTTGTACTGTGAACTAGAACTTGAAACCATATCTTGCAACTTGATTTAAATTGAAATTGTATTAGTTCGAAGCTAAATCCTTTCATTTATACTCCTTCCATCCCAAATTACTATTCGTTTTGACTTTTCTAGATACAAAACTTTTGATATGGATTTAGATGTATGTATTTCAAAAATAGTAATTTGGGATGGAGGTGGCAATTGTCTAAAAAGCAGTACATCTGTTGTGTTATTGTGTTCGTTCCATTACCTTGGTTGTTGGTGAAGCTCTGCTCGTGTGGTGATTTGAGGCTTTGAGCACTGCTCGCGGGCTGGTTTGAGCAGGCAGAACCTGGACCACGGCGAGCGGGAGGCTGTTGACTGTCTATATTTGAAGACAGAATTTCGGGCATGTCATAAAAAATGTTAACATTTCCTTATTTGTCATCTAAAAGTTTTATTTCCCCTCCACTGGAATATTTCTTCCCATGCCATCTCTCTTTGCGCCAGTACGGTTGGCTTTGTGCCAGGATCGATGCCATCCGATTTCTCCTATCAAACCAAGCAAGTAAACCAGCGGGATACAGGTAAATTATTTTTCATCATGACACAAAAGGGAGTAACATAATTTCTAGAGACATATAGCGAATTTTCAAAATGAAGGTAGGATGGCACAGTTGCATTGTCAATTTGTAATGAAAACGAAACCTGCACTCGTTGATTCTGGAATAGAAGGTCGCTTCGCATTATTTGTTGCTGTTATACGCGCTCATACGGTGACATACTATATTGGATACCTAGACAAGGCACTCGGCACGTCATTAAAATTTAAACATTTCCTTATTTGTCATCTAAAATTTTCATTTCCCCTCCATCGGAATATTTCTTCCCATGCCACCTCATTGATATTTCTTCCCATGTCTATATTTGAAGAGAGTAACATAATTTCCAGAGACATAGTGTAACGAATTTTCTAAATGAAGGTAGAATGCCACGTTGCATTGTGAATTTGTAATGGAAACGAAACTTGCACTCGTTGATTCTGATTCTGAAACAGAAGGTCGCTTCGCATTATTTCTTGCTGTGATACGCGCGCATGCAGTAACATACTATCCCGGATACCTGAGACACGAGACGCAAATATAAGCAGTTGTGCTTCGGAGACGGCACACGGCACTACAGTTCATTCAGGCTTCAGGGGATCCCGATGATGGGGATGAACGGGAAGAAGTAGATGAGCGGCAGTCCCCCTCCCATGCCGAAGGGCGGGCTGCCGTTCCCTCCAGCGCGCGGGGGAGCGCTCACTACCGGCGGCGTCTGCAATGCCGGGGGCATGGGCCTTCTTGGCGCCGCCACCCGCGGGGCGTCCCCCTGCTGCCGGTCAGGGGCGTCCATGGTCGTCGCGGCAGCCGAGCCGCCGCCGGTAGTTTGACGGCACCTCGTGAAGACGGCGAGGCGGGAGCCCAGCGCGTAGTGTGAGGAGGAGGAGGAGCCGGGTGCCCGGGCCGGGACGACGCGCGCCACCGCGAGCCCCCGCGGCGCGCAGAGATGCTCCGTGGCGCCGAGGACCCTCGCCGCGCACGGCGTGGCGCCGGAGCTCCGGACGACGACACCGCCGCTGGCATGGCCATGTCGAAAGCCCCGAGGCCGTCGGTCTCCGCCGCGTGGAGGGCGCCCGCGCCGCCGCCGTCACCGGCGCATTTCACCGCGACCACCACACCTGGCACGTACGGAAGCATGTCACGCTCTGCCTCCAACGAAGACGGCAAGACACGGTCCGACGTCGCGTACATGTAACTGTACGTCCGTGCGTGCGTACGTACCGGAGAGGTCGTGTCCCGCGGCGCAGTCGAGGCAGGCGACGGAGCCGCGGAGGCGGGGCGCGTCGCCCTCGCCCGACACGGCGAGAACGAGGAGGAGGAGGTGCGCCCCGACGAGGGTGAGGCGGGGAGCCATTGGATCGGCCTGGGCGAAGGATGCTTGGAGGAAGGCGCTGGAGCCTGGCGCGTCGACGTCGAGTCACCTGCGGCTGTGGGCTGTGGCTCCGCAGTCCGCTGCGTGCTCTGCTCACGTCTTTGTCGATGTGCGCCGCCGCGTGTATTTGTAGTACGAGGAGGTTACTTTACATGGCACCGTACGTACGCGCGCGCAGCCGCAGGGGCGCAGTAGTGTAGTGTGGTGGTCGCTGGCGGGTGGAAGCGCGGCGCGCTGCTCTTCAAGTGATCAAGTTCATTGCTCTGTTCTGCCAAGACAAAGGGACCGCGGTGCCCGGCCCTGCGACTGCGAGTTTACCATCCTGGGTTCACAACTCGCAAGGCGCAACTCCGCTGTATTACCGAGAGAATAAAATTTGCTCGTGCTTCCAAGCTTTTGCCCTTTGTGTGTTGAGCCTGAAATTTATCTTAATAAAATTTTCGCCTGATCGCCAACCAAACCAACCGCTATTTCGCACCCTCGAGTTTGACATTTCTCAGACTTCGGTGTATCACCACACACAAGGCACCAACCAAACGAATGAAGGCTGCCGTCAGGCGGCGGTTCGTCATCATGTGAGATTCATTCCCTTCCCGCGCCTAACGAACTTCTCAGCCTCTACCCGGGCACTTGCTGTGACGGCTTGATGACTTGCCGTTGCGCCCGGGCACTTGCTGTGACCTGTGACGGCATCGTCAAAAAAAGAAAAATGAAGCCGTGACGGCTTGAAGATGTGTACTACTGTAGCTACCGTGACCTTTTTTGGGGGGGCGAATGTAGCTACCGTGACTCTGTGAGCCTGTTGCACTTCTTTTTGGAATTCCTTCTTTTTGTGATCGTGCAGTTCTCTTTTTTTTTTCTTTTTGCAAGTTACAGCCGAGATCCAGGCCCAACGTAATAAAGCGCCGAGGTCCACCCAGGCCAGGCCTTCCGCCGCCTTCTTCCTTTCATTGAACTTTAAGTAACGGGCCCGTAGAATAAAACGCGGCCCAAATTTGCACCAGCACGGTGGGGCTGCGGGAGCATGGGAGATGGTTTTAGTACCACATCGGGAGCCAACGGCGAGGCCGCGAGGGCACGCGGGAGGAGGACGTCATTAAAAAAAATAGGGTATGTTTGGAACTGCTCCGTTTCGGAAAAAAAAAATAACTTCTCTTTACCAACTCCACCTTCCTTCAGTTCCACTCCACCAAATCCACAAAAATATGGAGCCGTTGCACCTGATTGGCAAATGAGAGGACTCTATCTCTAGGAACATGATGTTTTTATGTGCATTGGCTATTATACCCTTGTATTGTGGGATCCACGCGTTATTGTATATTGGAGGAGTTCTTCGATCGGAGCCCGCGAGGAGGGAAGGGAGTGCCAGGTTTCTCCACTACTGGCGGCTGGAGGCCTCGCCGCAGGCCATGGAGGAGCTCCGCAGACACCCCAGGCCAGCGCCCGCGCGTGCAACAAGGCACGGCGCGTGTGCGGTGCCACTCTGCCGGCCGGCACGCCCCAGCAGCCCGACGCCCGCAGGGAAACGTGGCCCCGACGCGTGGCGGTGTCGCTCCGCCGGCTAGTGCAGCCCCAGCAGTCATCTCGCACTCAGCTCCACGCCCATCACTGTTCAACTCTGACGGCCAGAGGTGCCACCACCCATCAGTGGCAGCCACCTTGGCTTTGGAAGTGGCTTTGTCTTTCCAGGAGGGGAGCTCAGTGCCGTCTGCAACTGCAGCACCAGGAGCTTGCTGGGGAGAGAGAGATGGAAGCCAGCATGAAAGAGACGCAAGAACGCCGCGGCGCCTAGCGCGCCGGCGCTACCATGGACGGTGCGGCTCAAGATCTTCAACCTCGTCTCCGCCTTCGATATCGCGCAGCGGGCTGACACCACGGTCAACCGCTTCGTGTCAACTACTGCCTCGCCTCGAGCACCGATACCCCACCGCCTACGATGACGGCATCGACGTGCTCTAGTACCTCGCCTCCACCAGCCTCCCTGACCTCGTCGTCCCAGTCGACCTCTCCCGCTACTTCCTCGCTGAGGACAGCGCGGGCGGCAACCTCACCCACCACATCACGCAACACTGGACAGCCGCTCCCTCCTCCCCCATCTGCATCGCCAGCATCATTCTGCTGCAGCCGTACTTTGGCGGCGAGAAGCGCACTCCAATTGAGATGAGGATGGAGGGCGTGGCGCCGGTGGCGAACATGCGATGCTCGGACTGGGCATGGAAGGCGTTCCTGCCGGAGGGCTCCAACCGGAACCACCCAGCCGCGCACGTCACTGGCGAGGCCGGCATGGAGCCCGGGTGGCGCCATCGCTAAGGTGGCGGTGGTGGAGGTTCGGCGAGGTGGGGGAAGGAGCGACAGGATGAGATGAGAGGGCGACAGATGAGGAGTATCTTTTCTAAAATTGAAACGGTACGCTGTGTAACCGGTGGCATGGTGGGTAATTACCCCCAACTCCACGAGAAGGTTTGAAACTAGTGTTTTGGGAGCACCCCTTGAGGTGCTTCAGAAAAATCTTAGAGTTGGCCCCTAGATCCACCCTTTTTCGGAGTTGGTGCTAGTGGAGCTGGAGGTGTTTGGCAAGATGAATTTGGAGCGGAGCTGCAAAACTTGGAGCGAAGCAGTCCCAAACACGCCCATAGTATCTGTTATGTGGATTATATCCTTACCTTGTTGTTAAACTAGCAAAATGTTCGTGTGTTGCTACGGTAAAATACTAATTATATTATGTTCTTTAGATTATTTTTATTGTTGTACTGTTAATTTTACTCCATGGATAACTCATATAGTTTTGGCCTAATATATTTTCAGGTAAAGCTGACAAGCCTCATCCTTCAATCGGATGGATTTGTGGTCAACTGGTTCATCTGACCGTATCCATCTAAGTGGATGCCTCTCAGCGCCGCTTGCACGGTCAGGAGCAGGGCAGGATGGCAGTCGGTCCTGAGCGGAGCTAGCACCGCGGCGCTTAGAGGGGCTGCCATTGGCAGTTTCAATCCACGGGCCATCTCTTCACTTCCCTATTCTTTTCCTTCACGATTCAATCCTCTAGCCATCACCATCCTTAGCTTGTTCTACTCCTTCGCGAGCCATTCAATCCAAGAAGAACTGCCAGCTGTTATCGCATCAACTGCTAATCAATGTTTAGGAGCTGCGCCGGGGGAGCTTTTGCGTGTGCGCTGGCCGAGGCGCCACCTTCCTGTTGCTCAGAGGATCGAAGACGGAGCTACGCGACGATAGTTTGCATGGGGCGGTGGGGTATGCGGCCGCCTCCTGTGGCTCGCATGGAGTTGTGCAGCTGTGCCCGATGGATGCCGGCACCTTAACGAACATCAGGGTGAAGGCGGATCTGCGCGTGAGCGAACGGCTACGCAGGCGACCTCTCGATGGTGGCGCGCGGAACTCTCTCGCAAGTTGAGTAGCCTACACGGAAGAGCCATGGCTCGGTGGAAGGGAGCCTGCGAGCAAGGCAGCGCTGCGGCGAGCGCCCCCACGGGCAACCTCCATAGCCGCACGCCAAGTCGCCAACCTCTCGGCATCTCTCTCCATGTCGATTTCGTTTGAGTGAATTTCACCGTAGGTTCGTAAACTATTTCCGAGATCTCATATAGATTCATGTACTTAGGTCCATGATCTAATAAAGAGTAGTTGTGGAGGTCCACGGATATCCACGGAGTAGTTGTAGAAAAAATTAGGGACTTTTTTTTTGCAAAACTACATGATAGTTGGAAAAACTAGCGCAATTAGTGTAACATCCGCAAAATCACCAACTAAAATCACCCGTTAAAAATTACTTTCAAAATCTTTTTACCGCTGAGCTCCCGGAAATCTAAAATCTTTCCGGCGATTCCGCCGTCCCGGCACCCAAGCCGACAGCCATCATTTTATCCTTGCCCGTAATTTTCGCCACGTGCCGGTCGACAGACCGCCGCACGTGCTCCGACTGCGTGCCACAATCGCCGCTGGTTTCCATTTTCTTTTCTCTTTTCCTCCTCTCTTTTCTTTTTCTTTTTCTCCTTCTCTTTCTTCTTCCTTCTTCTTATTTCTTCCTCCTTCCTTCTTCTCTCTCCTCCTCCTTTCTTCTTCCTGGCGCACGCTACCCCGGCGCCATACTCCTCCTGGCACCATACCGTCCGGCCACCTCGGACCCGCACGCCCCGGGCCCCGTGCCTGAGCCCCGGCGTCGGCCCCCGCTCGGTCCGATCCCGCAGGGCTCCAGCGCACCCGCCGCGCCGCCCGCCGGCGCTGCTTACCGCCGGCCCCTCCCCGTGCGTACCGCCCGCACCTCCGGCCCCGCCCCACCGCCGGTGTCCCCTGCCACGGTGCCCACGGCCGCGCCCACCCGAGTCCCACCGCCACCACCACGCCGCCCGTCGGTCCCCACACCGTCGGCCACCTCCGCCGGTTATAAAAGGCCCCAACGCCAAGCTCCCCTCCACCACCTCCCAGTCGCCAACACCCCCGCTCCCCGCCTTGCTCCTGCGCGCCGCCAAGTCGCCACCGCCCCCGTGCCGTGCGCCACCGCCCCCGTGCCGTGCGCCACCGCCCCCGTGCCGTGCGCCACCGCCCAAGGACCACCACCAGCCGCCCCCTTGCCCCTCCCAAATCTCCGAGGTAACGGGCAAAACGGAGCCCCCACGGCCTCCTCTACCCTCTCCTGCCGCCTCCCCTCGCCGCCAGCGAGCCTAGGCCGCCGCCCTAGGCCGGGCCGCCCCTCCCCTCCCACTCCTCTGTGACGGTACAGGGAGAAAGGAAGAAGAAGCCCCAAATTTCGATCTAACCCCCACCTTTCCCAAAATTCCAAATAAGTCCTTCCACCACTCTCATACCCCTTTCACAAGATCAGCCCCTCACTCCCAAAAATA
>NC_028450.1:26032795-26155666 GCF_000263155.2 Setaria italica | reverse complement strand
CCTCCAAATTAATCCCAAATTCGACCGCGACATCCTCCAGTATACTCCCGCCGATCATATACAAATTTCTCGAAAATACTCATTCTACCTATTTTCCGTTCGCGTTCTCTGTTCGGAGCTCAACGGGTAAAATCGTATTTTCTTTTATTTATTTTGTGTGCCCGTTTGTGTGTGCCATAGATCGCGGAGTACCCAAGGAGGAGCACGAGGAGGAGTTCGACCGCGAGCCCGAGCCCGAGGACCAGCAACACGAGCCGGAACTCCCGGAAGGCTTTGAGGACGGCAAGTCCAATCTCACCCTTTGATGCATATTCAATTCCTAGTTTTTCAAACACAACCTATTGGCCTATTTTATAAAAATGCATATTGTTTTATTGCAAGACATGGTTGGATAGCCACCCCTTGATTGTTATGATTATTCCTTGTTGTCCTATATTTATCTCTAAATATGACTTGCTCTGTTTAGATGATAACTACTGCTAGAATGCTTAGGAATTCGTTACTCAAATTCAATCATGATTACAATGATTTATTTAGAGAACAAATGCGTGAGTGTGTTCAAATGGGAAAATGGGTTTCCGGGTTCAAAGGCAAGGAATGTGTAGATGAGATGGATATGTGTTTCTTGTGTGAAATGCCAGAATGTTGTGCTCGTACCTTAGTGGTTGAGCAAGGTTGGGAGATATCCATCTTATCATGGTTAAGGACCAAGTTGATGTGTCATCTTGCCTAATTCAACCATCGTGCAACCACTCGACCGTTGTATGGGCAACGGCTTAGCATAAATCCCACTAGCTAAACTGTTAGTCTTCGGGTGTGCTGGTGAGCAATGGAAGCCTATGAAAAAGGAGTAAGATCTTGGTGACTTAGGTCCCGGTTACGGCCTCGTGGATGGGTCGTTAACCCTTTGGGTGTTTCCGTGTGGACTAGTCAGTCTTAGCTAAGGTGGGTAATGGCTTTGTTAGGATCCGCACCGGCACTAAGGTGATCGTGTTACGGTAGCCTACTTATGGGAAAAGTGTACAACCTCTGCAGAGTTAAAATCTATCCGGGTAGCCGTGTCCACGGCATTGGACGAGTTATGGCTTGGTCACATAACTAGCACTTGGGAATGGATGGTTTCATGGTGTGTGTGTGTTGGATTTTGGAAGTGTCCGGCAGTTGTGCCGTGAGCTATGGCGGACGGGGAGTCCGATAGTAATAAAATTTGGATCCTTTGTGTAGGATCAACCCCACTCAATGTCTCGGTTACTAAAGGAAAAGGTTTACCAAAAACCCTTTTGAAAACAAACCCGTGCATGTGATGAAAATCTAGCTTTATTGCAAATGAACATTAGCCTATCCTTATTATATCCTGTGCATATACTTGAGTGTATCCCCCTCCATGGATGGGGTTGGACTTGTTGAGTACTTTTGTACTCACCCTTGCTTCGTTGCTACAGAGGAAGACCCGGACTTCGTCGCCAAGGACTTTGAGTAGGAGGTTGTGTCCGCACCTAACGCTGCTTGTGTGTTGGCCTTCACAAGATGCTTCTGCTGCCGTGTAGTCCCGAGTGCTGTCTTTTGGCAGTCGCTTGGTTAGCCGCTGTTATTTATTTGCTTTTTATCATTGCATGACTTTCACGCCCACTCCCTCGGGAGTTGTACGGTAACTGAACTATCTGTTGAATAAATGTGTTATCAGCCTTCTAGGATTGATATTTGCATCACATTTAGTCTCTGCTGATGTGGGGACACTTCAATTAGGTGGTGATTTATCTTTTTAGAATGGTAATGCTGAGAGTCGGGCATCCGATGTGCCAGCTAAAATCGGACGCCTCGTCCACCGTCAAATGAGTATCGCATACCGTCGGTTTAAAAATAAAACACATGCCCCCATGCCCCTCATCATTCCTATCCACCCACACCCCTCATCATTCCTATCCACACACGTCTCCTAGCACGCAGCCTCCTTCTCGATGCTTGCTGCTTCCACATGCTCCTGCTCTCCAGTCCCCACCGATGCAGCTGCTTGAGCTAGTAAGGTCAACGGAGGCTTCCAGCAGCAACCCATCTAGCAGCAAACGATGGTGGCCCAGGTCTTGTTGGTGCTGCACCAGGAAAGACCCTCGATCCCATGCTGCAAATGGAGGCCGAGGTGGATGCCTAGGTGGGTGAGGTCATCACCGAGTGGCAGCGGGGGGAGCTCCGCGGGCGGGGGTTGTGGAAGGGAAATTCTGAGGGGCTACGAAGGAGGAGCTCCGGATAGCGGCCATGGTGGGGCAGCTCTGGGAGGCTATGGAGGATCTCCGAGCGAAGGCTATGGTAGGGGAGCATCGGGTAGCAGCCATGGCAAACGAGCTTCGGGCGGCTACATCGGCTCTCCTCGCTCCAATTTTGTGGCACATATGCTCGATTCGACGATGGAAGAGCTCGATTCGACAACACCGGTGCTCCCCCCACCACGGTGTAGTTGTGATTTCGTGATGTTGCAGCCATGATTTTGAGATTTTTTTAATCTACTTTTGATATGTTGCAGCCGTGATTTTGGGATGTTTCAACAATGACTTTGTGATGTTTCACCTGTGATCTGCGATGTTGCATCTGCCATTTGATTGGGATGGGATGTTTCATGAATCGATAGTTTGATGTTGAATGGTTTGTCTTTCAGTTTGATGTTGAATGGTTTGTCTTTCATGAAGTTTCGGTATGTTACTTTGGATGTTGCACAATATTTTTTATGATGGTGAAATAGTTAGTTTCGGATGTTGCATTTTTTCCAATGCGAGATTGAATATTGCACGCAACATGATACAGATGTTGCGGCGGGCTTTTTCCATCATCAACGAATCACTAAGAAGTTTTTTACACGTTCTTTGATGTTGCAAACGTTGATTTTTGATGTTACAAATGTTGATTTTCTATGTTACAGATGCTATTTTTGAATGTTTTCCCATCGGACGTCCGTGCGCTAGCACATCCCTTTTTGGAAAGGTTTACCCTAGTGACCTGCCACTAGGATTCTTAAGTATCGTCTAGCCGTTGCACTTTTGGTTAGGATTAGTGTACCCAACCAAATTAATATGTTGAAATTTATAAGTCCTTAGCAAGATTGTCTTTTATAAATGTGTTTGTAGTTGATAACACACATTTAAATACAGTTAAAGGCAGTTGGGATTATGCCAGCTAGGATTCCGACGTAACATACGAAAGCTCTCTAAATATATTTGCTTGACTTGATTTTTTCATGCTGTAGAAAAATATTTGATTTGATGAAATTGATGCCATGATTTTCCACACGAGGCGGGGAGAGGGCTCTTCCGATAACAATCGGTGGAGAGCCCTCCCAACACGGAGGCCTCATGCACAAAAAAAAGGAAAAATAGAACATCTAGGCAAGCTCCACTCTTCGCCCGCCCCGCCACTCTCAGCATGATCCACCCCCATCGCCATCCTCCGCCTCGCCGTTGTCACCTTGCCGCCTTGCCGTTTGCCCGTCGGCACCGGCCACCGGATGTCCTCCACCACCTGGCCGATGGCACTATCGCCGCACGGCCTCACCACCTCCACCAAGCCTACCACCGCCACCAGTCATCTCTCTAATCCCATCGGTTATGGATCCCTCCTCGATAACCCCGAACTCTTAACCCTAATCTGCGGTCTTCTCCGATTTTAGCGAGCCAGCCATGGAAGAATTACTTTGCTATTTTATTTCCTCTAGTGATGTAGTAATACACTTCTTTATTTAGATTATACTCCCTCCATTCCAAATTGTAGCCTGTAAGTCATTTGGCATTTCTAGATGTATAATTTTTACTATTTTTTATAGGCATAGTGTATATGTAGATTAATAGCAAAAGTTAATTTGAGACGGAGAAAGTATGTTTGTATGTGGTTACCTAAATTGGAAGGTGGAATAGCAGCGGGCATCCGAACAGCCGGTGTTTCATTGAGGTAGGGAGTAGGGACGCTGATGGGCGGTGGCGGAGGGAGGGGGCACGGGGGGCCTGGCACAACCTAACCCTCTGCGGCATCCGCAGTGGCCCCTTGTGGCCTGGGCCTCTGCGGCTCTGCCTGGCACCCCCTAGCAGCCTGGGTGCCTTTCACCCCCTTGCAGTCCTGCCCCTGGCTAGCTTGGGCCTAGCCCAATAAAAAATTAAGAAGCCTCTGAGGCTCTGAACCCTTGGCGCACGGCACGGTAGCAGTCACCAGACGCCAGTTGCCCCTCCGTTCCGCCGTTCGTGACTTCGTGTCACTTCGTATTCCGCTGCCGCCAGTCAAAACGAGCAAATAGGCACATCCGCACATGAGCATGAGGACAAGGTCAAGGATGAAGGATGATGGCGTGATGCCATGATGGACCAATGCGCAGCAGCGTCTCTGTGGACTGTGGTTCATTTGTTTTCTCCTATCTTCATTTTTCTAGGCTATAGATCTTGGGGATTTTTTGTTTGTATTTCATGATGCATGTACAGATGATTTTCTTTCCAATCCAATTGAATGTCTCAAAAGCGGATGGATTCTTGCTCCAAACTTTTTATCTATTGCTGCTGAGTCATGTTCTTGCTCCAAATTTTAGACAATATAAAGAAGAGAAAGACCATCAATAGCTTTTTTAAGCTGATGCAAGTGGAAGCTCCTAATCTGGAAGGGGAAACTCATAATAATCATGTATAAAATCCTAATAATCAGAGTAATGTTGCTACTACCGCTGAGCCAATCGAAGCCGAGGTTGCTGAGCATCCACCAGTTGTTGCTACTAGATTTGAGAGAGACCCTAGTAAACGTGTTCAAATATTAGAATTTCCAGCTGATCAACGAGATGAAGCTTGGAGATTTTATATTTCAGAGGGTCCATATCAACCTGTGTTGGTAGAGTACTCACTCAGTGAATTAGCTCATCGTCGTCGAATTTAGAGTAACTGGTTCAAGCAATTTACCTGGCTAGAATATTCACCTCATACAAATCGTGCTTACTGCCTGCCATATTTTTTATTTTCCAAGAAGCCAATTGGGAAAGTTGGATCAGATACATTCATAGTAAAGGGGTTTCAAAACTGGAAAACAGTTAATTGCAGAAATGAATGTTCTTTTCTAAAACACGTGGGAGATGTTGGCTCAGCCCACAATTATTCTGTTCGGTGTTTTAATAAACTTAAGAACACAATGGCTCAAATTGACAATGTGCTTGTTAAGCAAAAAGAGATAATGGTTGCAAAAGGAAGACGAATGCTTGCGACTACAATTGATTGCATTAGGTAATAAGATCAATTTCTCATGTCTTTCTGCAGTATTTAAATTTAACTTGAGGTGGTTGACATTCCAAGGTTGTCCCTTTAGAGGCCACGGTGAATCTCCAGATTCCTTAAACAGAGGTAATTTTCTTGAAATGGTCAAGCTTTTGGCTTTCTATAACACCGAGGTTAATGAGGTTGTGTTGGGAAAATGCTCCAAAAATGCAAAATACACTTCACCTTATATCCAAAAGGAAATTCTAAGCATACTTGCTCGAAAAGTGCAGAAATCAATTAGAAAAGAAATTGACAATAGCAAATTTTGCATAATGGTTGATGAAGCTTGAGATGAGTCAAAAAAGAGCAAATGGCGATAGTCCTCCGATTATCAACAAGGAAGGCCTTATAAAGGAGCGTTTCCTTGATCTGATCCATGTTAGTGATACTACAACTTTGACATTTAAAGAGTCAATTTGTGCTGTCCTCTCAGCTAATGGCCTAAGCACACAAGATATAAGAGGGTAAGGTTACGATGGGGCCAGTAACATGAGAGGGGAGTGGAATGGATTGAAAGCTCTAATTCTCAATGAGTGCCCATATGCATATTATATTCATTGCATGGATCATCAGCTTCAGTTGGCTCTTGTAGCATCATCAAGGGAGGTCCATGAGGTACACAATTTTTTTCAGCATGCAAATTTCATCATAAATGTTGTTATTGCTTCTCCTAAGTGCAATGATGAGTTGCTAGCAAAACAAGCAGAGGAAATTGCCCATTAAATTGAATTGGGAGAGCTTAACACAGGGCGAGGGGCAAATCAGATTTCCTTCCTACAAAGGCCAGGGGACACTAGATGGAGTTCCCACTATAGGTCCATTCTAAGCTTAAAAAAGATGTTTGGTGCCACAGTTTCAGTCCTACGCAGCATTGCTAATGATCATTCAGCTTCGAAGTATTCTCGGGGAGATGCTAATGGTGTCTTACGAATCATTATCACATTTGATTTTATGTTTAGTCTACTCCTAATGGAAAAGATTATGAAGATCACTAATGTGTTGTACCAGACACTCCAAAAGAAGAGCATTGATATCTTAAATGCGGTGGATTCAGTTTCTACCACAAAAGTGTTGCTTGGTGAGTTGCGAGATAATGGCTGGGAACCTCTTCTTAAGGAGGTCAAATTGTTTTGTGGAAAGCATGAGATTGATATTCCGGATCTGAGTAAGAAATATGGTTTTTTTCCAAATTATTTATTCTTTTGTAAAATTGTACTGGTTCATCGATCAATCCATATCTTCCCATTTGTAGGTATGTTGACGTGACTAAATCTCGAAACAAGAATGACAACACCACAGCCTTTCACCATTACAAAGTAGATGTGTTTAGTGTTGCAATTGATCAACAACTAGCAGAGTTAGAAGATCGATTCAGTTCTCAAGCGACAGAGCTTTTGTCCCTTTGTGCTTCTTTGGATCCTAGGCTGGACACATTCAACATAGACAATATATGCACTCTGGTGGAAAATATTATCGTGCTGATTTCTCAAGTCAAGAAAGAGCTCATTTCAATCAAGTCAAGAAAGAGCTCAATTGAAATGTCAGCTGCCACATTTTCAAATTAATGTATGCAACAGTCCAGAACTAAAGGAATTATCAACACTTGCTGATCAAACAAGTGGACTATTTAAAATAGGAAAATATTCATCTTATCATATGGTGGACATGTTATTAAGATTTATCATATGGTGGACATGTTATTAAGATTAGTATTAACTCTTTCAGTATCAACTGCAACCACCGAAAGATGCTTTTCAGCTATGAAACTTGCGAAGACACGTCTCAGATGTACAATGGGAGATGGATTTCTGCGATATTGTTTGGTAATTTATATTGAGAAGGAATTAGCTGCATCAATCAGTACTGATGATATTATTACAGCGTACGATCTTGCTGCTAATCGAAGAGCTAAATTTAAGTTGATAGATATGTAATTTAATTTTGATTAAGATTTGTGAAATATGCTATTATTATATCATTATATGTGACTAAAATCAGTTCACGTGACTATCAGCTCAAGTTGCTCTGTCCATATCCTGGTTCCGCCCCTGCCGACGGGTATACCGTAGTATACGCGTAACAGCCTTCCGTCGTCCTGTCGAGGAACGTCACGACTCAGGGGGTGTTTGGGAAACACCTGTTAAAGTTTAACACCTGTCACATCGGATGTTTGGATACTAATTAGGAGTACTAAACATAAGCTAATTACAAAACTAATTGCACAGATGGATTATAATTCGCGAGACGAATCTATTAAGCCTAATTAGTCCATGATTTGACAATGTGGTGCTACAGTAACCATTTGCTAATGATGGATTAATTAGGCTTAATAGATTCGTCTCGCGAATTAGCACAAGGTTCTGCAATTAGTTTTATAATTAGCTCATGTTTAGTCCTCCTAATTAGCATCCGAACATCCGATGTGACACCGTTAAAGTTTAGCACCTCGTATCCAAACAGCCCCTCACTCACAGCCCGCTGCTTCTTAGCTCTCCACGGCCGCCACCTACTTTTCGCCACCATCCCACTTGCTCGCTCTTGTACATTACTCACGGGCCCAGAAAAGGGAGGAAATTCCGATGCCGCCGTCGCGAGATGCTGCGGCTTTCCACCTTTGTCATCTACCGCGGTAGAGCGGTAACGGCAAACGGCCCGTGAACCCGACCCGCTCCGCCGGCGCGGGCCTATCCAACTCCGTCACCACCAGCTTCCGTACGTCCCCCCAACGGCCACGCCGCGCGCTTGGCTTGGTGGCTGGCTGGCTTTGGAACTCCCCCGGGTTGGCCGGCCATGTCCTCCCTCGCTGCACCGCCGGCGGCCCCGCCACCGGAGAGGGTGCGCCTGCTCGTAGCGGCGCCTCCCTCGCGTGCCCGTCCTCCGGGTCGGGGGTTGCATTGCGCGGTGCGGGGAACGGCAGGGGGAGGACCCGGTGCCGGGTGCGGCCGGCGGCAGCTGGTGCTGCAGCGGTGCTCCCCGGCCGGCGAGTCCAGGGTGGCCGGCGACGGCGGCGTCTCCAGGTTGCTTTACTTAACTTCATCCTCGCAATTTCCCGTTTTCATTCGTTAGGAAATGGTCCCAGGAATGGCGTTGTTTTGAGCTACGGGTATCATGTTTCCCTTATTCGTGGCGGTAGCACCGGAGCACCCGGTCGTCAAATTCGAGATATCTACATAAGCTGCTTGGAAACATATATAGTCCAGTTAGCTTAAAGCGAGATCTGTTCTAAGAAATATCTTTTCGAGCGTTTTACGTTTTAATGTTGAATTGTGACCTTAGAGGGAAAACCACATCAAAGATTCACCCAGATATCATAACTCATAAGAAAGATGTTTACATGCCGGATCAAATTGATAGCGTACAGTATTGACTTCATAGTGGGGAGCACAAAAGCAAAACTTATGAATTCTAAGTAGACTCGCAGAGTAAGCCTTTCCTTAGAAATCTAGTCGAACAAGACATATGCTAATCCATATGGGCCCAGTCTTACAGGCTCGATAATGTTTCTTGTCTACAGCTTTTGTATAATTGAAGGTCCAGAGACAATCGAGGACTTTGTTCAGATGCAATCGCATGAGATTCAAAACAACATCAAGAGCCGCCGCAACAAAATTTTCCTTCTAATGGAAGAGGTTTCTGTTTTGGGCATTATGCATATCAGTTGGTCAATTTTTTTGGTGGTCCATATGGTGAGGCTCATCTCATTAATCTATGTATGGAAAATGTTATCAGGTCAGACGATTGCGAGTGCAGCAGCGAATCCGAACTTCTGAAAGCAAAGGTCCCAGTAGTGAAGAAAATGAAATGCCTGAGATTCCATCAACTATTCCATTTATGCCTCATGCGGTGACCAACAGCTCTCAACAAACTTCTGAAAAATGATCACATTGGCATCTGAAGTTGTTCTAAGTTCTGTTATTTTTTTTCTTTTGTTTGCCCAAAACAGTCAGCAAAGACAATGAAGCAACTCTATATGACATCATTCTCTGTCATATCTGGGATAATCATATTTGGAGGCTTGATAGCCCCAGTAGTAAGTGCCATCATTCTTCAAAGCACCTCAATGGTTTATGTTTGTACTCCATGTTTTTTTTTCAAGGCATCTTCTCAGTATGGGCGGTGATATAGCAAGTCATCAATCTTTCTTCATATGCAGCTTGAACTGAAATTAGGGCTTGGAGGTACATCTTATGAAGATTTTATACGGACCTTGCACTTGCCTCTTCAATTGAGGTGCTTTGAAGAACCTATATCTCGATGGTGAATTCTGTATTTATGTATCAGTGTTTAGAAAAGTGATTTGGTACATTTTTGTTTTCTTCTGTTCAGTCAGGTAGACCCCATAGTGGCATCCTTTTCAGGTGGCGCGGTTGGCGTTATCTCAGCTTTAATGTTGGTTGAAGTGAGAAACGTCAGGCAACAAGAGAAGAAAAGATGCACATATTGCCATGGGACTGGTACAAGCAATCTCCTTTTGAACTATCTGACCCAAGAATGGCCTCAGCCATGCCTAATGCATGATTCATCATCCGAATGCAAACTTGGATATATCTGAAATGATGTTTTGCCTGTGTACCTAATACAGTAACACTAACTCTGTACTCACATGTCTGATCTTGCTTCCCCAATGTAGGATACTTGCCGTGTGCTCGCTGTTCTGCTAGCGGGATGTTATTGAGCACAAAGCCTTTTTCACTATCAGGGAATAATATGCGGTCAATGAATGGAAGGTGTCAGAGTTGTTCAGGAGCTGGAAAGGTATGCTGTCTATTGCCATTGTGTTTCACATTTATCAGTTTGATGCTGGTAAAAGATTGAATCGGAAACAATGGAACGGTTATTATTCTTTAGGTATTTGTCTTTAGGTAAAATTGCAAGGTGATAATGCAGATTAAACAGATATTTAGTGCTTCAATTCAGTTTTGCACAAAAATTGTTCCTGGTTACAGAAGAGAACAGATCAGGCACTTCACATCATCTTCTACCAATAACATGATTGCCTCCATAAAGTATGTTGATTCTTGGGTCTCCATGTTTGCCAGGTTATGTGCCCGACATGCTTGTGCACAGGAATGGCGATGGCAAGCGAGCATGATCCACGGATAGATCCCTTTGATTAGTGTTGAGCAATTGGGGAGTAAGCCTTTTTTCCTTCGCGCCTATCACTGGCCGTGCAAAACTCAACGTTATCAGATCAGGCATAATACAGCACCGAACACTGGCAGTCGTGTTATTTGACCAATCAATATAGCGATCTGAGTTTCCCCTCCGGATTGTATTTGGCGCTAAGCCTTTGTTGACGCGTACGTTGATATAAAACTTTACCCCTAGAGCTGTCAACAACAGACAGTTTGGCCGAGTGGTCTAAGGCGCCAGATTTAGGCTCTGGTCCGAAAGGGCGTGGGTTCAAATCCCACAGCTGTCAAATAATTTTAATTTTACATTAAATTTTCTGCGCCTTCTATACTTCGCGTTTATATATCCTAAATAACAATCTGGTTTGTAAGACTTTTTGACTATCATCATATTTTTCCATACCTGCATATGGTATCTTGTTCATATGCTTCCGAAGAAATCTCCGTTACTCTTCATTTTATTATTTTCATCACGAATTTCTTTGTTGGGTGATATAACTTGGCGAGGTTCGAAGGTTCTCCATGGTAGCAGTATAATTTCTTTATTGGGTGATATAATTTGGCAATTTGCATCGTTGTTGGCCCCAACAGACCAACAGCACACACAAAAAAAAAAACGAATAAATCTGTTGCCATTTAGACCTATTGGGCTGCTTCCCGAGAGGAGGCCCCGCCTAATGAGCACGGCTGGCCCAGGAGAGGCCCACAGCCACGCATGACCGAGCGGGCTACTTATACGGGCACCCAAAAACCGAGTCGCAGCCGCTTGAGAGCTAGGGTTTTTCCGCCGCCGCCACCTCGCCGCCGTCCTCCCTTGTGAACCCTAACCGTTCCTCCTCCTCACCCTCCGCCGCCATGGTATGGAGCTGTGCCACCTCTCACTCTCCGTCCTCTTTTAGATCTCATACCGCGTTATCGTCGACGGCGATGTATTTATTGTTGTCGCCGATGCTGTGCAGTCCGGAAGGAAGAAGACGCGGGAGCCCAAGGAGGAGAACGTGACGCTCGGCCCCGCCGTCCGCGAGGGGGAGTATGTCTTCGGCGTCGCGCACATCTTCGCCTCCTTCAACGACACCTTCATCGTAAGACGCGGCAGTCCCACATTCTATTTACATCCGATTCGGCCAAGTTTGCTTGAGCGGAGGATCCAGGGGAATGAGCGAAAAATGGAAGCTGACATGTGCAATTGTATGTCGTGTTGCAGCATGTGACGGATCTGTCCGGGAGGGAGACGCTCGTCCGCATCACTGGTACATAGCCTTCTCACGTTTCACCTGCAAGTCCCGATGTATTTGTCATGTTTGAATGCAATGGTGTCTAGTTTTGCATGTCTGTTTGTGCTACTAACTAGTCTTATGTTATTTCTATGAAGAGATGTAGCTATAGTTTCTGAATATACTGCATAGTTTGGCGAGTTGAGCTTGGCAATCCACTTGATTTGGTTCCTTCATTTGTATTATGAGTTTGTAGTATCTGGTTGGAAGAAATGTTAGAGGTTATGCTCAGTGTTTAGCTGAAAGAACTACTTTTGTATTATTCAAGCACGGCCCTTAAGATCGCCTCCCTTTCATTTACATGGGAGCGTTTCGAGTCATAGCTGTGCAAGATTGATAATGAGGGACCAGAGAGTTTTTCTTTGGACCCTCTCTCTTCCTGTTTTGGTAGGTGTCTCCATCTTGCTATTGTGTATCCTGTGGTAGTATACTTGGTTTCAGTCAGTTGCTTTTCTGCGCTGATTGGGCTAAGTTATTCCTGCTGGGTCCATTTGCTAAATTTAATGGAGGCGTCTATATTATGGAAGTGAACATGAACATGACCTGTGCCATTTTATGATCTATTGCTCCAGTGTGTTCTGTTACAAGCTTTCAGACTGCCATTATCTATTGTTTAGTAATAGCCTTTTGAGTTGGATTGAATCGTCTTATTTAACGATCATAATTACCAGTATTGTTTTCTTAAAGACGCAAGTATTTTTTAGGTAATCAAGAACCATACTTTTGTTCCATTTGTTATATTTATTAACTTGTCAAATGTTGCATTGTCTAGGTGGAATGAAGGTTAAAGCTGATCGTGATGAGTCGTCACCTTATGCTGCTATGCTTGCCTCACAGGATGTTGCTCAAAGATGCAAGGTATTTTTCTTCTGGGGCAAAACTACATTAGTTGTTTATCTGCTGGTGCTCAGTTTCTTGTTTCCTTTTTGCAGGAGCTTGGGATTACTGCCCTGCACATTAAGCTCCGTGCTACTGGTGGAAACAAGACCAAAACTCCAGGTCCTGGTGCTCAGTCTGCTCTTAGAGCTCTTGCTCGATCTGGCATGAAGATTGGTCGTATTGGTAAGCACAGGCCTATGTTTTTTACCCTTTTTTTGCATCTTCCATTCATGTGGGCTTGATTTAAAAAGGTCCCAGAAGTCCTCTGCTATACTGATCAAGCCAGTGATAGTTTGGTCTACTTGCTACATAACATATCATGCTTGGCAATGGCAAAACCTGAGCTTCGATGATGATTAAAGTACATTATCTAGTTATTATTCTGCAGTCTGCTGACCCCATCCACACGGTGCTGTTCATTTCCAGTTAAATTTGCTGCATAACTCAGTATGCCTGACTTTGCAAGCTGCAAACCCCATCCACAGGTTTCCAGTTATTGCGGCATAACTAAGGATGCCTTGACTAACATTAGAATACATTCCTTGCATTTAGATATCATATATGTAATGTAGAATGTGTAGTGTCTTGTAGTTTATCTTTTGGAAAGGTAAGTGACAAATCTAAATTTGCCAGGCTTTCCAGTACTATTTGGTAGAATGCAGTTCTTGCATTGTTTGATGTAACCTGACCAATTCTTTGTTTCTTCAGAGGATGTCACCCCAGTCCCAACTGACAGCACACGCAGAAAGGGTGGCAGGAGGGGAAGGAGGCTGTAATTTCAAGTCTATCAGCGTGTGTTGGCAGATGTAGCAGTTCTATACTGTTTTCATCTCATATACTGAGCAAGTTTTGCAACATGTATTGAAGTTTTGAGGTGTCAACTTGTGGACATGTTTCTGTTTAATCCTTGTTGATGAAGTATGTTCCTTTCACTGAGCAAAACACAAATACAGGAGCTCCCACATCTGATAATTTGTTTGCTTGTTGGCTCGATAAATAGTTAGCCTGAAATGCTATCGTGAGTAGCCTTTTATCACTGATTTTGTGGACTTGAATTTTATGCAAAGAGGATAAAAGGGTGAAACTCGAAGTGGTAATTCCTCATCGGCCGCTTTTATGTCGGAAAAGAGTCATGGAAGTGCCGATGCCGTGATCTTGTATGGTTGCCGTCGGAAAAGAGCATCTCGAGAAGATTCTTAATGTGGCGCAAAGTTGCATCAGCTCTCAGCAATGCGAAGGTTGCACAACCAACAAATTGAGCTTAAGCCGAAACAAATTGAACTGGCTCTATCCTTTCCACTCCCTGGCCTTTATAAAGCAGGCCATCATAACTTTCATATCAACTCAGAATGCCACTTCGACCTTAATTAATCCAATAGGAGAAGAGGATGGAACTCCTGATCTCAACCAAGATCCTATCGTCCAGGGAGAAGACGAAGTTGTTGATGTAGAACAAGGCCCTGCTGTGCAAGATCTTGCTGTCCACACAGCTGGCCAGGATAAACAAGTCAATTTTGATCTAAACATGGTGGCAGGTATGCAAATTTCATATTGCAAAAATTAATTACTAGTCTCCATGATTTTCTGGACCATCCATTTTAGCACCATCTCCAATGCTGCTAGACATTGACGGAAAATTGCAATGGTTAACAGAATCAACACAAAGGATTCTAACTAGTGCAAGAATGGTTCGCAACAATATCACAGAAACATAAAAGATCTGATGCTATGGAGTACATTAAGGAAGATTTTCAGGAATGGCTGAAAGCACAAAATAGGATGCTAATTGTACATATCAAGCGCAAGGCATGCAAAACTAAATTCTTTTCTAGATTTCTAAAAGTAGATACCTCAATAACATGAATCTCGATCCTCAATCTACAAGGCCTTCATCCATCATAATCTGACATCATGTTCAGGAGGTTCTGGCGGGATCGCTGAGGCACAAAACTGTCCTCAAGTGACAGAAAAATGTGAATAACTTCAATTCTGGTTCAATTGTCAAGTGGCCACTATCACAACAATTGGAATGTCAAATTCACAATTAATGTTTTACACTGAAGCATGCCTATTCACATTTTTTTCTTGAAACTGTACGGCAAACTTTATTCACTCAGGATAGTAACATCGTTTACAATGCAATCAAGGATAAAACTAGGGGGCTCATCGTCCCATGTACAATTTTGCTTTGTTTGCATTGCTCTTCTTGCAAGTAAGTGAGCAGCTTGATTCGCCTCACGATGACAGTGCTCGATACTTATCTCCTGAAAACCACTCCACACTATATTGCATTCATCATATATAGGCGCAGCCGAGTTTGCCGTGAATCCACCATCCCTCATGATCTGGACCACCTCCATACAGTCTGATTGAACAATCAACCGATTGCATCCGATGTGCTGCGCTAGCATCAACCCCTCCTTCAGTGCATAAGCCTCTGCCATCGGTGCATCGATTAAATGGGGCAAATAGCTATGAGCAGCAGCTAAGACGCCTCCATTGCTATCCCTTATGATCGATCCCACACTGCCTCTTCCTCCATCTTCATCAAAGGCTGCATCAACATTCACCATTACTTTTCCTTTAGTGGGTTTCTTCCATCCCTGCCTCAGCTTTGACCCTTTCTTCATTGCATTTTGATAATTCTTTGTTAGCGCTGCGATGGACATAGCTGACCTATTCACATTTTATTCTTATGTATTCATGCTAACTCAACCACACTCCAGAAATGCTTTCTTTTGTGTACCTCACGTGTCAACCGTTTTTCCTCCATGCAGAAGAGGACCTTGATGTATACGCTGATCATGACATCATGTAGACATTTCTCTTTTTTGTTTGTTCTTTCAGAAGGCTTTGTTTAACCTTAAGTTTCACATGATAGTAGATACTTGCGTGATGTACGCATTCATAATTTTTGTTAAATTTGTTGTGCATATTTAGGGGTGCTACAGTGCGTAGCACTGAATCTATCTCGGGTTTGACCCAGGGAGAGGGCGCTCTGTCCGGTTCTTATTCAAATTTGGACAGCCCATGCAACCCATTACCCATTATATGGCCCAACGCAACACACCAACAAAAGGGCAACAGCCCATAGGCATCGATTTTTTTTTTCGTTCAATTTTTTTTTTCGAATTCCATGTTTCTTATTCATCTGTGTTCACTAATGTTGGTCTATCAATCGGTGCTCCAACATAGATGAAAATTTAGAGAGTTATTATAAATATTTTCTATAATGACATACACAGGTAAAATTTTTAATAAAGAAAACAGATCCAATGGCTATGATTACCAATGATGATTTTTCAGTCTATTGAATTGATGACTAGACATTTCAACTTTTCACTAGAATTGGTAGGATTTATCTCTTTTCCAATGTGTTTTGTGAGGATTATTAACATGGAGGGCTTCAAAGAGTGTTTGGTTAGTAATAGAGTCTTATACTATATGCATCCAACATTCTATTGACTTAATTTAATATTATACAAGACGTAGTTCAGTTTTATGCAAAACTGCTAGCATGGTATATTTAAAATATTACAGTATGCACAAAATAATTATGTTTTAAAAAAAGATATTTTTTTTAAACCTTATTGTTTATTGCGTTAATTCTAAACAATAACATGGTTAAAATGGATTAAGAAGGGCTTACCAAAGAGAAAAATTGTGTTCTAAATTTGTGAATCAAATCCTTTTTCACCACTTATCATGCCACCAATTAGAGGATGACATGTGGTCTGTCTGATTCTAAATTTGTAAATCAAATCCTTGCGTTGGAATCCAGATTTTGCACACAATTATTTTTGGGCCTCTACTGTGCAGCAGACTCCACATCCCTAAAGGAGGAAGCGTTTGTGTTGATTCATTAAGATGGGCACTTCATTGCTGGCACATAGGCTAAAATCACATCTTTTTTGAGACAAAATTTGAATGCTAGAATCGTAATTTTTTTGGATGGATGGAGTATGTACCTGCACATCGGAATTGAAAACATTAATTTGAAGATGCATGGTACTTGTTTTACTTAGTTGGTTGCATTGTGGCAGTGGGCCAGATTGACTTTGGCAAACGATTTTGATTGAACAGGATGCTGATGAAAGTTATTGGCTATGGATGCTTGTGAGTAGTTTACCTCCTCCGTTCCACAAAGACTGTTCATTTAGAAAATTTTAGATAAGATAGTAGCTAAAAGTCTAAAATACTCCTATTAACTCTTCTTAATTTGATGAATTACCGAGTATAATTAATTATACATGCACGCTTGTAGTAATTGTCGGACCTATTAGCCTTCCTTATTTAGCGAGTCTGGCTCGGGCATTGATGGTGGGAGTAAACGATCGATTCGTTAACTAGGTCTGAAATTATTATGAGGGTCTTTGTTGGATGGTCTGAAAGTTATATAAACATTCTTTGTAAGATAAATTTTGAAAGCTAAACAAATAGTCTTTGTGGGATGGAGGGAGTATGGTTTTGTTTCCTGTTTGTCGGTGGACATCGGGTTCTAGTGTTTTTGATAGCCTCTTGATCCATGGTGGAAGTAGGAAGCAAGAGATTCCGTTTTGCTTTGAGATACGAAGTTCCAATCTTTTTGCATCATGCTGTTGCAGAAAGCTAGAATTTTAATTTTTTTGGGAATAAAGCTTCATTTATTAGAAAAATGGTTACCCATATCCTGGTCCAAGCTCCCGCCATACTCTCATTACGTTTGAATCCGGCAGAGCCGGCAGATCCAGTTGCCTGCTCCAATGATCATCACATCTGACTCATCAAAAGAATCGAAAAGAAATCTAGAGAAAGCGCAGAAAGAGGCATCGTCACCTACACTTCCGCACTATCCTTCCTTCATGATAAGGCGCCGTATCTCTTGCCAGCATTGCAACACCACATCATGTGCTCACTTCGATCCTATACTGATCCATCATACCACCGGGAGTGGCGTCACATCGACCGATCGGGTGCATGCGCCAATGCAACCTCGACTTGTCTTCTTCCTAGATCGAGCTGATAGCCCACTACTATCCTCCACGCCGTCTCTGCGATTGCGAGCAGTTAAGTGTGATCGATCTCCATGGCATGTGGTGGCCTGCCTGCCTGCTTGTCTCCCGTCGTGGCCGCTTGCCGAAAGGGCGAAGCGGATCGAGGCATCGAGAGGGCTTCGATCACTAATAAGCTGTATCTACCATGCCGTAGTGGCGGTCCATGTCTTCTGAACTGAATGTTGGTGTGCCTGTACATCCTGTCCTCATCTTCTTTAGCTAACTAAGCAGCTGTGTTGTGTCCGTCTCGTGCCTTCTCGTCAGGCCAGTTCGGCGAACGGCAATGCGCTGCAGTTTCTAGGATGCCGCTACCTAAGCTAGGGTTTGCGTCAGCTCTTTGTGGGGCTTCGCCACTCCAACACATGCTTGAAGAACTGCATGACATGCCTTCTGACTTCCGTGAACTGTTGTGGTCGGTCTATGTAACGTTCCTTTCAGAACTTGGAAGTGGCGCCACGCATGGGTGGCTTCGCTTCCGGATAACCGCACGCGTAGACTGGTAGCGCCTTGATAGGGAGATGGCTCTAGAAAATACTGAGAGATCATCATCAGGACCTTGCACATTCTGTGAGCAAAACGGATGACACACATTCAGGGAATCCGGAGAGCCGTGTCGTTGGAACCAATGGATTGAAGGATTCATGATTTCTCTGAAGAAGATAAAGGATCAAAGCGAACACGAAGATCATCTCTCTTTAAGTTGACCATAGGCTGCAAAGAGGAAGACGATGAGAGGTGGCGTAAAACGTCCAGTTAATTCTTTCTTCAGTGATTCAGTATGTGCTGTCCACAAATCATAAGTTGATAAATGAAAATATGATAGGAAAAATATTTGTGATGACGGTGCCATGCATGGTGTGTGTATGCAAGTATATATGCAACGCCCATGTTTCTCGTAATGCTTTTACCAGATCGATCAGTTCTTTTTGGCACCGCTCTTCTGACCTTGGTAAAAGCAAAATGCACATGTCGGAACGCAGAGCAGTTCTTATTGCCCCTTTGGCATTTTTGGCCCATTGTTGTATCTGATTCAACAATTGATACATATTTGTTCTCCTCTTAAAAGAAAATGGAACTTCCAGGTTTTGGTGAGTTGTCCGAGATCATGTTTATATACCTACTATGAACTTATTCACTTTCTTTTGAGTGTGTCAATTCTTTGTTCACATATTTTATTATATGTTATACGTATTTATTTATATAATAATAAAATACCTCTATTCTGTGCAAGTGGTAAGAGAACTAAGAGGTGAGTATGCCTGCATGTATGTGATCATCTTCATCTCTACTATCTTTTGTAAAAATAAATAATTGAAAAGAAACAAATGGGAAATGAACTATTCAAAGAGAATTGTATTCATTTTGGTGTGTTAAACAAATGGTTAGAAAAAAAAAGACACCTAGCGGTAACTGAAAAGTTGCACGTATTCTTGGTTCACGCAGAGGTTGCAGATTACCTTCATTGTCTAGCTGCTGGGATATATATTTAAATTGCTACATTGAATCACTATTTTTCTTGCGGACTTTGACTATAGATATATACATGACCTTACAAGTTACAATTATACTTGTTAGAAGTTTCCTGTGAAACTTCATGTTAATTTTGACGAATTAAATGGATTAGAAAACGATATGAATTGTAGAAATTATCATAGGAAAAAGTAGAAACATCTGTCCATCAGATCTATTCTATTTTCTGTTACCCACCTCTACTACTATCAAAAATATTTTAAGTAACCTCTAAATTTATATCCAAACTACCCACATCTATCATTATAAAAATAATTTAGATCAAATTCTTTATCTAAATTACCAGCATACATTAAAATAATTTAATGTAGCGATTTAAATATGCATCCAAATTATCCACATCTGTCATTATAAAATTAATTTAGATCAAACCCTTTATCTAAATTATCAGCATACATAAAAATAATTTTAGTAGCACTTTAAATTTGCATGTAAACTACCCACATATGTCATTATTAAAAACAATCTAAAGTTACTATAGAATAATATCCTAAACTACTCTTATGTATGCTTCTAGATTATCCACTTCACTTTGACATTCTTAATATGTAGAAAAAATAATTCAAGGTATATATACAAGCATGATGTGTACTGTCACCATGCAAGCCACATGTACATGTATGCAAGAAGCGACGAGGTTATATATTTTCATGTTAAAGACACATTAAGATACGAATTTAACTAAACACATGCTAAATACACATGGAGGTTAATGTAAACGGGAAAAAAACCATAAATTAGGATGAAAAATCATTTATTATAATTGCTAATCGGTAACTGAAGTTTATCAGGGATGGATAAAGAGTACAATTTTCATACTATGCTAGAATATGAAAATGAGAGAACAACGACATGCCATTCTAATTAGCTGCGCGCCTTTTATTTATCTTAAAACATGTAACACTTGCATACGCCAATTAAAATTAACTACTAGCTCGTGCAACGGTTAGATGACATAACTCTAATGTAAAATTTCGACATAATACTACAGTAGTGCTCACTTTCTGTTCAGATTACTGTATAGATATCAATTCATATTGCCATGAAATGTTCAGTAATGGGTTCAGACTTAAATAATGTGTATATATGCACGCGTCGCAACGGTGCTGCCTGTTATCTTGACCTGCTATCTCAAGTTTTATTTTTAAACTTGATAGGTGTCAGTGCAAAAGTTTAAATAATCAGATATGGCTTTACATTTTATATTCGATATGGCAGGCATCTGACCCGGCCGGCCGGCCCGGATACCATCCGCATCCTTGTGCTCATTTCGATCCGGGTATATAGTTCCATACCGTCAACTACGAAGATCACTACGCTGCTTGATTGATTCCTTAGGGTCAAATAGGGCACACGGCCAAGGATCGTGCGCAAATATACTATTATTTCTGTAATAAAAAATATAAAGATTTTGCACCTAACAGTGACCTGTGATACGATGCCACTTTTTCAATGTTTAGGCATGCATGAATATACTTGATAGCAGGGAGGTTTGTTCTATCACTTTTTGTCAAAAGGAAAAGGGTTTTTCCAACGGGTACCTGCAATAGCCGTGCAAGGAATAGTGAGTTATACATCGAGGTCAAAGAAAAGATCCAGTTGCTTGCTGGACCACATGTGTACATGTGATCGGCGACCATCACCTTCACGGGTCTGCTGCGGCTGAAGTGATGGTTTTGGTCTGTTTCATCATTGGACAGCTGCAACTTGGGCAAAGACTTCGACCCACTCAAAACAACCTTTCCTTTTCGAGAAATCCCACCTACCATTACGCCTGGTTATCCTTGTGCCCAGGGCCGGCTCTAGGGGGAGGGCAGGCCGTGCGACCACCCGGGGCCCACGAACCCAAGGGCCTATGACTATATAGATAGTTAGTATATATAATTTGATGGTGCATTTTGTTTCGGCTTTTTAAATGGCACGCGTAACAACTGCTGCTTGCCTTCCATCCATGCTAAATTGGGCCTACCAAATTGCTTGCCAGGCCTGCCAAATACGCTTGGCCATGCCGCCGCGGATTCCGATTCGATCAGAGCATCAGGCGATCAGAGCGAGCCAGGTCTGCCAAATTGCGTCCTGACGCCTGACGCCCTGACTCTGTGTCTTCAACTCTCCGTATGCCTGCATCGTATACGCTCCCGAGTCCTAACTCCATGCCGCCGCCCGCCACCGATCCGATCGTCACCTCATCGCGCGGGTCAGCGCCTCAGCGGGTGCAGGAGGCGATCAGGTGAGCGCTGCGTCTCAGCGTTTGGACTCTGGAGCGTCGAGCGCCGCGTCAGACCGTCAGGACGTCAAGGTTGGATTGCCGAGCGCCGCTTCTGTCTTTTGGAGTGGTGGAGCACGTCTTGATCGCTTGGAGCACCGAGCACGTCAAAGGCGAGCGCTTCCATCTTTATTTTCTTTTACGTCAATTTTGTTAAAAAGCAATTATCTAATTAATATTATTTTAGATCAACTATGTCATAAAAAGATTGAATGGCTTGGCTATGTGCAGCATAGCGAATGATGTTTTGGATGACATTAATCTTGATATTGTTCTTGAAGATTTTGCATCAAGAAATGCCCGAAGTCAGTTTTTTACAAAGCATTGAAGCATTATATTTTTATTTGAGGTGATCATAATGGTTATTATTTTTAGTTTTTTTGTTTCACTATTTTTATGTTTTATGAGCTATATATTGCAAAGTAATTTTTATTATTTGTACCGTATACTTAAGTTTTCATATTAAAAATTAGTTCAATGGACCCTTATTTTTATCCTTGCCCAAGGGCCCTCGAAATTATAGAGCTGGCCCTGCTTGTGCCCCTTGAATGTGAGCAGGATCATTTTAAGTAGTCTTTTTTTTTTTACTATATAGATGCCCAGACATTCACGTACGGGTGCGCCCTCACCTCTATAAATATATGCACGCACAACATATCCCTATGAGCACATCCAAGTAATTGGACCAACGGATTTGATAAGATTTGACTATATCATTTGATGCTCCTCATATGTTGAGTATGAAACTCGAACTCAAATACCCAAGTTCCACTACAAGTACCCTAAACAACTAAGTTAAATTCAGTTTGTGAAATAATAGTATAATTTACTATATACATAAATATACTGTAACAATAACTCTAATTTTAATATTGCATTTGGAAGGTCATGATGATGTCCTGAACACCGTTGTTATGATTAACAATAAGAGTATAAAACCAACATGTGTAATAAATTGGAATTTATGTGAGTTTGGAAATTGGAACAAAAGGAATACAAAGGGCAGGAATAAGGAAAAAACCTAGGAGTAGAGAGTGTGTGTTAATTTTTTTTTTGAATTTAAACATTCTTATGACTTTTATTTGACCTCAACCTCAATCAAATCGCGAGTCACCAAACTTTTACAAAATAGGGGATTGTAAAACACATAAAACTTTTGAAAAGAGGTGTTGAGAAAGCATAAAGTAAAACATAAGGGAGTAGCAAAACAACAAACAATGATACAGTCAAAATTCCTTGAAAGATTATTGGCATATGACCCTGAAATGGGTCCTAGTAGTCATAAACCAGTTCCTCTTTAATCCTTTTTGTTGGAGCAAATCCACCGATTGCTCTCATCCACTCATCCATCCTCCTTATCCCTTCGTTGTTCATCCTCCTTTTAATTACTCGCTTTGTGGATATATATTAATAAAATAAAAAGAAGGCGCTCTTGAATTGGAGATAAGATTATTCCCGATCCAGCTCATCACAAACTATTTATCAGGGCTGGATTTCTGGTGCCTAACTATATATATTTACACAGACGCTCTCTCTCCCTCTGTCTCTCTCTAGATGTGCGTGATATATAAAAGCTGCACTCGTAATTGAAGCAAATAAAATGACAGATAATAAATCTGTGGTCCCACGGATCGGAGCATGGAGAAGTTTTGAGACGTGCTTTTGAACCATGTGTTTGCTGCACACTATAGCTAGTGGTCAGCATGGAGCATAGGAGCACTAGTGCACTAGGTGCACATGTACATGTGTTGGTACTTGGTAGAGCTATTGGTAGGCGCGCGCGATCAACTGAACGAGTGTGTATATGTGACTCAAGTTGCATAAGCTTTTTCGCGATTAGATTGGCACCAACACACGGCAACACGCCTAAAACACGCGACTGCTTATTTTACCAAATAAGTTTCAGCGAAATTTCGTTCTCCCGAAAGTGTCGGTGAATGGATGGGATTCGGTATGATCTTGCCACTCAGGCAGTGACATTTAGTATAAATCATATCACTACTGTAATGAATCACACATGCATGATGCTTAGTAATATTGGTGAAAAAAAATGAAGAAAAACCATACTGTATGTTATGAGGCGCGCGCTACTGCTAGTGTTGTGGTGCTGATCCAGTTGCTGTGTATGACTACATCGACTGCATTGTGCGAGATGCACGAGTTAGACCAGTCTTCTCCGATTCTTCCTCCTCTGTACTGATCCATGACTCCCTAGTCACATAATTTTCTAATTTTAATATCACTAGCTAGCATATACTCCACCCATTTCAAATTTTAGTTCATTTTGATATTTCTAGATTTATAGTTTTTACCATATATCTAGACATAGTGTGTATATCTAGATGAATATAGTAACATCTATGAATCTAAAAATAATGTCAAAATGACCTAGAATTTGAGACGCGTGCACCAACCTTAGCTTAAATCATTGATTTTTGGCATAATATTTCCATGTGGGAAAATCTTTCATCATTGTATATATAATAATAATAGAGTATGTATCGTGCAACTGTCGGGAAAACAGTGGAACAGCTAGTGCAATACCGACGTGGCCATTAGTCACCCATTACATATAGTATTATCCTTTAAGTGAATCGATTTGCTCGTGATGTCCTTGGTTAACAACCCATTGGCCCTCTGTCACCCCACCTGGAGATAGCAACATAAGAATATTTTTTTGGAATCAAAGGAGCTGTGTCCCTGCACATATTATGAAATGATAAGGTGATGACAAGGGAACCGTCTCCTCCGTGCATCGACGTGTTCGTGTCACTAGCTACTACTAGCACAAGCGCCTCCCATGATTTCTTGTCTCAGATTCAGCCCTGCCATCATTTGCGTCACGGCATGATGATGGCAGATTGAGTATACACCTATAATGCCCTTTTAACTTGTGTCATTACCTTTTCCTATCGATAAATAAATGGTAAAATGTCATATAAGTTACCGAAGATGCATAAGAAGAAAATGGAAGTTCATGTGTATGTTGATTTGCCCAAAAATGGTTTTTTTTTTGGGGAGGGGGGGGGGGGGGGGCGAGCGAGAGAGAGAGAGCTCTTCATTATATTTGACGCTGTAAAATTAGCAGCTTTTTTATTCATACAAGTTATTCCTCTCATAATGCATATAGTACAAAGAAGAAGCGTAATCAATTTCTCTCTTTCCTGGACAGCTGAGCACATAAAAAAAAATACTCCCATGTGCACACATCATACACACATAAGAAGAACTTATCAGAAGTAACAAGTCAAACTAGTCACTTCTTGATCAAGTAAGGACCTCAACAGTAATAATCCAGCTCCGAAGCAGACGTGTCAAAGAAATGAGTCAGGTCACGGATATATAAGCTTTTTAGGCGCCGTTCATCAGTGGTTTCTTCATGTCCCAGGCAGTCAGGTGCGACACCTTGACATCCGCCTCTCCATTGTTGAAAACGTAAAGATGAGCGCCTGTCCCGAAAGCAATGGAGGGGTAGACTCTTGAGAGGATACAAGTCTTTCCTCCGGCACCAAAGCTCTCCACCACAGATCGGTCGATCTACATCACAGAAGAAATATCAAGTGATGGATGGATCAACACGTATAGTCAATAAAGTTACGAGCACGCAAGCCAAAGTGATGTTGCTTGTTAGGAAGGACGTTTACATACCAAGCTCCTGAGGGAGATCTTCCCGCTTGAAATGTCGGTGTCGACGAAGCCCGCGAAGGTCGGCTTGTACAAATCTGGACTAAGAGACGACCTGCTCGACACAAGAAGGAAGAGAGGAGAAAAAAAGATCATGTCATCAGTAAATTAATCTTGAGGGGGAAAAATATTTGTCTAATTAAATTGTTATGGGTGGATGCTGCCCCGATCAAGCCCACAAGCATGGGAACATGCATATGTACTGTCTTGGGTGTACATCCACATGTGCAGCATGTTTTTTTGTGAGAAGGGGGAAGGACGCCGAGAGAGTAGCAGAGTTGGCCGTACTTTGTGGGGTCGGTGCACATGAGCACCTTGGGCTTGCCGTAACCGTCCTTGAACACTCTGAAGAAGACGGCCGTTTTCTCCTGCAGGTCGCCGGAGGCGAGCACCCACAGGCCGAAGGGTCCCACCCCGCCCCTGACGTCGGCACCCTTGATGCCGCACAGCTTCTGCGCGTCGTTGTCGTACGCCGGGTCGAAGGGCTCCGCCTTGTCCAGGCTCGACACCTCGAAGCTCGCCTCCACGTCAGCCTGCCATCACCGGGCCGATCATCAGTAACAAACGTTATTAAGACAGGGCATCTCTTTGATTAGTTTTGAGTTGCCACACGTGAGTAGACGACGATTAGCTCTGTGTGAAGAAGAGGTGTGCATCACGACATTCCCGGCCAACCGCGACCCTCCACCGCTTGCGTTGATTTCTTGAGGTGATTTTGTTACGCGACAGGTGACAAGAGAGAATATTGTTCAAACTGGAAGACTAGACGAGAGGGTGCAAGAAGCGCTGGTGCACATGTGAACTAGGGATGGGAGCCGCGCGGCGACGGCGACGGCGACGGCAGCGCGCCATATATGGGCGATGGCGAGGACGAGTTGGGGATCGGACGCGCGCAAGTGGCAGAGCAAGACACAAGCGAGGCATGTCATGTAAGGATCAACGCCGACAAGTCATGGGCCACAGATCTTGGCTGGACTAGCAGAGAGGTACTGCACGTGGGGCCCTTGACTGCACCAGAGTACATGCTACTCCTACCTAGCTAGCTCTCTTCCGTCAACTTGCAGACTCTGACTGTTCTTGAAGATGTAACAGTACTAGCTAGTAGCTACTAGTGCGTCACGTGGTCAACGTATGATAAGTTGATAACAGTAACTGTTTAGGTATGATGGTAGAACTAACCTGGTAAGCCGTCGCGAGGCCCGTGACCTCGAAATGCTCGCCGGGCTTGACGACCTTGCCGCCGACGCTGACGGGCTTGCCCCTGAGCTTCTCCACCTCCTCGACCGGCCACTGCAGCAACTGCTTCCCACTGGGGTCCAGCCAGATCTTCCTCGGGATCGCCTGCATTCAGCCACGAGCACGCACGGGTCAAACTAACAAGCCGTCGTTGCCAACGATTCAAAGCTCGGACGAAATTTCCAAGCACGCGAATGAATGCGTGTGGCTGACAGCATGCGAGCTACAGCCCCGCACGTACCTGGATGCCAGCCCAGCCCTTGGCCTTGTCGTCGGGAACGCTGTCGGACTCGTTGGCCCACCCGAGCAGCACCCGCCGCCGCTTCGCCGGGTCGTAGAACGTCTTGGACGCGTAGAAGTTGCCGTAGTCGTACCGGAGCCGGCGGTAGTCGCCGGCGGGGTCGTCGGGCACGTACTGGTCATTGCTCCTATTGTAGCTGCCGACGGTGTAGTAGTCGTACCGGGTGAGGTCGAGGCTGTTCTTGAGCACATACTTGACGCCGTGCTCCGAGGTGTCGAGGCCGTTCTCCGCCCCAGCGCCGGACACCGGGAAGAAGTCCGGGCACTCCCACATCCCCGTCATCGCCGAGTGCAGCGGGTGCTTGGCGCGCGTCCATTTCATAAAGTCCCGGCTCCGGTACACGAACGCCAGGCCGCGGGTGCCACGCACGCCGCCGACGAGCATCCGCCAGTGGCGGCCGGCGAACCACGCCGTGGTCGGGTCGCGGAACTGCGTCGCGTTGATACCGGCCTCCGGCACGGCGATCGGGTTCAGCTCCGGCGGCTTCACCCACTCCCGGAGCAGCGGGTCCGAGGCGTTCTTGGGGAAGGCGATGTTCTGGACCTGGTAGTTGATGTCCGAGCGGCTGATCCCAGTGTAGGTGATCGCCGGGGTGCCATTGCCGAGGAGCGTCGCCGAGCCGGACCAGCAGCCGTACTGGTCGGAGGGGATGCTGGGGTAGATGGCGGGCTCCAGCGCGATCCAGTTGATGAGGTCGCGCGACACCGAGTGCGCCCACACGATGTTGCCCCACACCGCGCCCTTGGGGTTGTACTGGTAAAATAGGTGATACCACCCCTTGTAGTACATCGGAGCTGCAGTTTCAAAATCATTCCCAGCATGAGCATGTCAGATTCAACTTCAAGATTAGCTTTTGTTGGTATATTGTGTAGTATTCTTTTTCTATCAAAAAACTTCCAATAACAGAATCTAACAAAGCATGCTTCTCAGTTCCTGTTCTTTTTCTTTGTTTACTGTCTCTCAGCGTGTTTAAGTCATGTGTTGAAGTCAGTCAAACTCTTGCTAGTGCATGCACATTAATTCTATTGCTCCCATTCGGCTCATTCAGCTACGTCTTAGTCCACGTAGTGTTTTCAACTTAGGGGCTGTTTGGATACGAGGTGCTAAACTTTAACAGTGTCACATCGGATGTTTGGATGCTAATTAGGAGGACTAAACATGAGCTAATTATAAAACTAATTGCAGAACCTTGTGCTAATTCGCGAGACGAATCTATTAAGCCTAATTAATCCATCATTAGCAAATGGTTACTGTAGCACCACATTGTCGATCATGGACTAATTAGGCTTAATAGATTCGTCTCGCGAATTATACTCCGTCCGTGCAATTAGTTTTGTAATTAGCTTATGTTTAGTACTCCTAATTAGCATCCAAACATCCGATGTGATAGGTGTTAAACTTTAACAGGTGTTTCCCAAACACCCCCTTAGCAAGCTGGAACCATAGAGATTGTGGAGCCCAGAGGAAAAGGACATCCCTATCCCTATGCAGTGCCTCCTCACGTGTAGTCTGCGGGGCATCAGGATTCATGGCATGCACCATTTGAATGCTGAAATGTCCTTTGCTACTAGCTCCCTTTAAAAATATGCTATTCATCATCCCACAATTAAGAAACACAGCTGTTCATGATACTTGCAGACATTATATAGATCTGGTAGGCAGCACAAGACAGGGATAACTACAAGAGACAGGCATCATACCGTTCGGATCTGTCACCGATGAGTTTCGCCACCGTCCCAGCAATCAGAACCGACCACAAGAACAGAACAAGAAACAAAACCATGTTAGAACCCAAATTTTTACAGCAATCAGCATCAAAAGAACAAAAAAGAGCAATTAGTTTATTGGCACTTGAACAAAGAGCTAGATAGCAGCTGTATTATTGTATATAACCACCACCCCGGCTTGGTTAGCTGCAAGTCTTTGTCACCGTCAGCTACTGTCAACTTAACAGGCTGCAGCCTAGACTTTTCTGAAGACAGGACAAAGAAAAAAACTGCAGAGCTCCCTGTTAACTACCGAGGCTAGACAAGATTAATTTGATCCCTCTCCTACCAGGCTGTTTGTTGCTGTTCTCTTAAGACACAAATGATTTTACCGATATATTAGCTTCATATTACTGGCATATATGATCTCCATTCCTAATTTTCTGTTCACTACCATTTCTGTCCATGATCTGACTGACACACACACACTTCAATTGCTCGTAGTACTACCAGCATGGGGACTGGGGAGCTATGAATTGAATGGGTGGCTTGAAGACAGAGAGAGATTAGAAGAGCGAGGCACAGAAAGAGCCGAAGCTGGCCGGAGGGGGCAGTTCAAGAGAGGTAGCTGCCATACCGTTGATCCAGTTCATAGGCGGCTGGAAATGGTATCCTGTCCTGAGCAGGGAGTTGACAATGGATGCCGGCACCGACGGGGGCGCCGCCTCGGCCTCGAGGCTCCGGTGGATGACATGGGAGGCGCCGGCGAGCTGCAGCGCCAGCAGCAGCACCGCCCACGGCGCGAGGACCCGCTGCGGAGTCCCCATCACGTTTTGAGATTGCAGGAGGAGGAAGACGGACAAGAGACAGGGATGGTTTTGGTTTTGGATGGGTGGTGAGAAGACCAGGCGCCGGTCATGGGTTTTTATAGGGAAAAACTTACATGTTTAGCGCGTAAGACCACTGATTACTCCCAATATTTTAATTTGAGTTCAAAGCTGATTGCGATTGGAGCAGCGTGTGCATCGTGTTCCAAACCCAACCACTGGGCGCCAACCCAATAACCGAGGCGGGTTTTTTCTTGTGTTGAGCATCCTCGTCACTGAAGAAACAAATTTAACTACCGCAACTTGATTTGACTTCAGAAATTCCTGCGGAGACGTCAGTTCAGAGATAAGGAAGGAAGTCATCAAAGAGAGTGGTAATCCATTGGGAGTAGGGAAACTTGCTCCTATGAAAAGACAGAGTAGTTTCTTGTGCTTATTTTTGCTCCTGGGAACTGGGATGTACCTTAACATTTACATGCAAGAGTTGAAAGCGTGTGAGAGAATAAAAAATTTTGTATGCGGTTTTTGAGTACTAGGTTAAAACTACTCTATAAACCTGTGAGCGGGCTAGAACTATTTAAAAATATATATATATGTGTATGTTCGCTGGATAACGTAATGAAATTTAAGTTGGAATATATACTATATATTCAAAAGTTACATAGATACATTTCCCCCATTCTATTCCTGGGCTTGGCCTGATCCGATGGATCGGCCTGCCGAGGCTCTCAAGCCTGGCCTGGTACTTGCTTGACTGAATCGTCAGCGTGAAAACAGGGGAGGGGAAGAAATGAATAGGCACTTGCTCACTGTAGAACATCATCAAGCACCGATGGCCGTGGGCAACTAACTGTACATGTTCATACTCCGCTACGTCCGCGTCAGTCCATCAGCTAGTCCAGTCCACGACATGCATTTTGCTCGGGTCGAGTTCTCTCGGTCAGAGGCACTGCATAGCACGCCGCATGGTCCCCTGTGGCCGTCGACATGTCATCTGCTGCCACCGGCCTGCGAGGAAACGGCGACGAGCACGGCAGCAGCGGCGCTGACAGTCTCATTTGTCTCTCTTTGAGCCACCAGGACGCTGCCGATCAGATCAGCAGCCACCGCTGCAGTATCTGGAGTTCCGATCCTGTCTCTTTTCGCCCTCCTCGTTCCGAGTAATGAATGCAGGCAGCAGCCGCGCGTCGTCTCTTGTGACCTTGGGATCTCCAAGCCGTGGACCTGGCGGCTAAAGAGGCTTAAACTAGCAAGAACCAATCAAGTAAGTCTTAACTGACCTTGCAGCAGAATATTAAGATCCGCTCCTTCCGCAACTCCCAGTTGAACAAGAGGATCAACGATCGTATGCTGCTCTAATTGACGTGTCGGTGCCCTGCCTACCGCCTGCCACCAAAACGCAAAAAAGAAAAAAGGACTCCCAACTCTAGGGAACAGCAAAGGAAATTTCTGTTCTTTAGCGGAAAAAGGCAGTGTGGAACATCAACAGGGGTGGGGGGGGGGGGGGGGGGGGTGTTCAAGTAAAGTTTTTGTTTTCATTTTGATTTGATGCCAATTATGCTTCTTCTCCCTCCTGGTGGAAAGTGCAAACTTGACTGGATTTTTAGGTGTCGTGTACAAAATTGAGAGGCGCCGACAAGTCCAAAAGCAATCGAAATGCAAGAGAATAAGGGAAACATAGAAAATCACTATGTGTGGATAGAGAAAATTAAATGCTCTAAGTCCACCGGACTCTTACATGGAAAAGTCAACCCTTTATCCGAGAAAATCCACAAGAAGAAAAAATTACGATCGAGTGTTCAAATGTCCTTTGGAGTTCGGCCTAGCTACCCTTCAATTTTCACGTCTCTCTTTTTTTTAAATATACATATTTGACCGCACTATATTCCAAGTTAAGCATAATCATAAACTTGTAATACGTTGTTACTAGTTATAAAACGATTTCTGTAGGAACGTACATTAAACTTTTCCTTTTAAAAAAATTCCCAACTCCGGTAAACAGTGAAGGGATTTTCTGCTTTATTTATAGCGAAATGCAAAGCAGTTCTCAAGCGAGATCGTGTTTCAGTCGTGAATTCTACCTCTACAATTGAAAATGAAAAAGGCAGTGTGTGGAGCATCAATTCAAGATCTTGCAATCATGGGAACAACGTGATGCATGGACTGGCATGTAAAGTTTTTGTTTTCATTTTAATTTGTTCCGGTGCCAACTATAAGCTTCTTTTGTGTTCTGGTGGAAAGTGCAAATTTGACTCGTTGTTTAGGTGTCACGTGTAGAAACTTGACACCAAACCATAGAATGGTGGAAAGATATTTGAGAGGACTACGGAAAGCCAACAAGACGAAAAACAGCAGAAATGCAAGAAAAAGGTTCCATCCAGCAAAACAAAACCATTTTCTATAGATTGAGAAAATTAATGCTCCGCATCATATATGAAAAAGTCAACACTTCATCCGAACGGCTACAAAGACAAAAATTTCAGGCGTTGAGATGTCTCATTTAAAAAAAAGAGCCGGTAGGAGAGCTGCACTATATTAATAAAGAGGAAAGATCCTGATGGGACATACTGGATATGTACAGGTAAGAAAAAAACAAAGAAAAATTTGTTGAGATGTCTTTCGCTCCACATACTTCTTTTTTATGTAGCTTATCTCTTCATTTCAGGCGTTTTTTTTTGTCCGGATAACAGCTTCCCATTGTTTTATAAGTGCTGCATTATTGACTTATATCTCCCCATTATTTGCTAGACAAGGGAAGAAATATTACGCAAAGAATATTTTGCCATCCCTTGCAAGCAAAAGAAATGCTTGTACAATGCAACTTATTTTCCCCAACAGATTTGGTACGAGACGACTTGATTGGCACAGGCTTGCAACGCAGCGACGTACGCGCTACTGTGAGCTATTATGAATGAGAAGAAATACTGCTCCACGTATATACCGTTGCAACTGATAGCGGCATTTTCAGTCTCTGGGTTTACACATTTCTGCAAGTACAATTCGAGTCTAGCATTTTGATGAAATTAGAAACCTTTTGAAATGAATTGAAAGTACGAGTTCGACAGTGCATAGTCGTCTAGATTACGGGGGTGTTTGGTTCCACGGATTAAAGTTTAGTCCCTGTCACATCGAATGTTTAGCTAATTAGGAGGATTAAACATAAACTAATTATAAAACCAATTGCACAGATGGAGGCTAATTCGCGAGACGAATCTATTAAACCTAATTAGTTCATGATTTGACAATGTCATGCTACAGAATATGTGCTAATCATGAATTAATTAATTGATTTTGTAATTAGTTTAGGTTTAATACTCCTAATTAGTATCTAAACATTCAATGTAACGGGGACTAAACTTTAGTCCATGGAATCAACCGGAAGAGGGGAGGTAGAATAGAACCGTCCAGCTTGCCATGCAATATCCGATCTGCCGGCAAGGAAGTAGTGACGAGCGCAGGATCGACAGGATCCACCCTGATCCGCTGACCATCTGATTGCTTTATCCACCGGGGATGCCGAGCAGATCAGCCACCTCCGGATCTGTGGCTGGAGCGACAGGTGAGGTGTCCGTCCCACGTCCTGATTCAGGGGGTGTTTGGGAAACACCTGTTAAAGTTTAACACCTGTCACATCGGATGTTTGGATGCTAATTAGGAGTACTAAACATAAGCTAATTACAAAACTAATTGCACAGATGGAGTATAATTCGCGAGACGAATCTATTAAGCCTAATTAGTCCATGATTTGACAATGTGGTGCTACAGTAACCATTTGCTAATGATGGATTAATTAGGCTTAATAGATTCGTCTCGCGAATTAGCACAAGGTTCTGCAATTAGTTTTATAATTAGCTCATGTTTAGTCCTCCTAATTAGCATCCAAACATCCGATGTGACACTGTTAAAGTTTAGCACCTCGTATCCAAACAGCCCCTCAGGCTTGGCTTTGCTATGGACAGCCTCTGCTTGTTCTGACGTATGGAGCGCGGTCTTGCGCAGACAGCTTCTGCATACGCTGCATCCCAAAAATCCGCTCGTGCTCCTCTTTCGGTCCGAATAATGAATCGAGGCAATAAGCGGCTGCTCCCCCCTTCATGGCGCCATCAGCGCTCCCGGTTTGCTGGCTGCATCAATTACAAGGTACCTCAGCACGCAGAAATGCCGCTCCATGATTCAACAACTTTGAATATATTCGTAATGCCCATTTTGGATGGGGCCATTGGGGAATTATGACATCGCTAAACTTTGAAACATGAAACACCAAAATACTATTGGGCCTCCTTTGGAAGCATCGGCCGACCAGCCCCGGGACAGTACATTCCCACAGGGGAAATCCCTGGACATACGCATCCCACTCCAGCTAGGGGAGACCCGCCCCTTATCCGATGTTGCTGTTTGGGAGGCAGATTGAAGAGGAGACCCGTCCATACCCTGGTTGTAATTGTGCAGGAAATAGCTCAGAATTCACAAATACCTCAAAAAAATCTAAAAATTTAGGAAAAAAATTCAGAAAATAAAAAATTGTAGAGACTGTGGGCTTGACGGTCTGTATCTTCCGAGGTCTTCGACCAGGCTCTAATGAGAGGCTGAGCATTGTGAATGGTTAAAACGATACTCCCTCCATAATAAATTGTAGATTGTTTTAGTATTTATAGGTTCATAGATTTTGTTATTCATCTAAATATACACTATACAATATACATTATGTCTAAATACATAATAAAAAAATATGAATCTAGTTTGGAAGGGGAGTAACGAGGAAATCTTTTAATTTGTTTGTCCAGAGTGTACCAAAACGAAAAGCAGGTTATCTGGTGAAGTACAGGCGCAGGAAGTTGTAGATCACATTATACTACTACCTGGCAAACAGACAAAGGTAGGATAGGGTTATATTTCGAAACATGGCTTAGGGGGTGTTTGGGAGAGGGGTGCTAAATTTTAGCACCCCCATTTTAGTCACTTTTAGCCACTAGTGCTCCCAAACACCTAGGCTAAAATGGAGGGGCTAAATTTTAGCCCCCCATAATCCATTAGCCCCTCAAGAGGTGCTAAAATGGACTAAAGGGGCTAAAAGTGGTCCCCTTATCCAAAATTCCTCCCCTTGCCCCTCTCTCTCTCCTCCCTCTCACTCCTCCAACATGGGTAAATAGGTCTTTTGTCAACATAAGTGCTAAACTTTAGCCCCTTACCCAAACACCCCAAGGGCTAAACTTTAGCCTCAACATTTGAGAGGGCTAAAGTTTAGCCCAAGGCTAAATTTTAGCCCCTCCTCCCAAACAAGGCCTTAGTCTAAGTATCATGGAAGATTTCGTGGTAAATAATAGCCGTTGACCTGGCGGCTAAGGTAGCAGGATGCACGGTCCTCGGAAACATGTACATATACTGCATTAGCGGCTTATGGAGGTATAGCCACTATAGTTAACTCTATTTCTAAACTTTTAATCATAGGGTCAGTAAGTAGATAATTACGTAACCAACAATGTACGGTTGTCTTCGCGGCTAAGATCCTTGTTATCTATGTACCGTTGACGTCAGATAAGATAATTATTCTCTGTAGATACGGATTGGTGATGCCTGTTTTCGTGTAGTTCATTACTCTTCAAAAGACTATTACTGTAAAGCCAAGGTTATATGGCTTTATTTGAAGCTTGCTTCCAATATTATGTATAACTACTAATTTTTTCCTTTGTTAAACTGTAGTAAGAAATTTTAGAAAACCCTAACTATGAATGCACAACGAATGACTGACATGTTGATATTATGGAAGAATTGATTATCTTCCTTTTAATTGAAAACGTGCTAAGGCGCGATCGTAGAAAAATTAGTTCTCAAACAACATACTCACGTACTCCCTCCGTATCAAAATATTTGGTGCCATTCACTTTTTGTTGCAACGTTTGACCATTCATCTTATTCAAGAAAGATAAGTCATGCTTAAAATACCTCTATAATGGTAAAGTAAGTCACAAACAAAATAGATGATACTTACATAATTTTTTGAATAAGACGAATGATCAAACATTATGATCAAAAGTCAACAACGACAAATATTTTGATACGGAGGTAGTATCATTTACTAGACAACGCGTAAAATACAGACCAATAAACTAGATTAGCAAGTACATGTACTACTGTGCTTTGACAAAATGTAGTGTACAAGTACTGGAAAATCACAAGAACCCTCAATGTGGAGTAGTAGTGTCTTGTAGTTTGATCTTACCATGCATTTGAACTTTTTTTAATTGCTACTACTGTACTACTGTTTCCATGAAAAATACGCCCCGCGAAGGATTTCACTCTGGCTTCTCTAGTAGTTTCAACTATTTTCTATACTCCAGTCCACATCAGTCTCTTACTCGATTGAATCTTAACGATGCATGGCTCATGTGCTTAAACTACTTATATCACGTAAAGTTGTAGTGTCTTAACCGATACGAGTAAACTTCTGTTCATATAAAATGTTATCATTAAAAGTACCAACACAGATTGTCTGATGAATTTTAGCCAAAAAGATTGTTATAGAAATCATTTTTCTTCATTGGTAAAAAAAAGACATTTAAAAAATTCATAAAGTTTTATGAATGCATCCCATGGTGCCCTTAAGAAAAATAAATGGCTGAGGGACAAGTTTATATGCAAAAACGAGGTCCCCAAGGCACTCGGATGCGCATTCTCTTTTTGTAAAAGAACGTATTTTATTAAGACTAGCAACTTTTAGGCAGCTGATTTTCTTGACGGTTCAAAGTTGTACTACATGGTTGCTAGCAACGATAATGAGATGAATGCAGAATGGTCACTTTTAGGTGCTGCAAATTCTCACACTTTTAGCATGTTTGAATCCTGCGTTGAGTTTCAGACTTTTGAGGATACAAGGGTAGTGCCAAAGTGTCAAACGATAACGTGCTTATAGCGGATGCTCCATGGGCATAAAGTTGGTGAATGAAATTTCCGAAAGGCATAACCTGCTTATATATTAAGTAACAAATTTATCAGGTAAAACAATGTCTGCCATTACAGGTCTAACTCTTGGGATCGTTTCCCGATCCTTCTATCTCTTGGGATTGTTTCCTGATCTTTAGGCATAGTCTTTCTTTTACTTTGATAGGTTAGCAGTGTATCTTTTTTCTCTTTCTCTCTTGTTTTTCTTTACTTTCTTTGGGTGCGTTTTGGCTAGCTTCTTGCTTGCTAGCAGCCCTGTCTGTTCTATTTTTTTCCTTTCCTTTATAATGAAAATTGATCTCACTAGGGGGATTTTCCCCATAATTTTTGGTCAAAAAGAAAAGTGAAAATACGGTGCACATATGTCGGTGTTTCTCCGTCCGGGAAACAAAAATCCTTGAAACATCATGAATGTCAACGCAATTAGTAGTTCGCAGTTTAAGTTCTGTTTTGTGCTTTTTATGGGCTAACTTTTTCTTTCGAGGATCTTCCGGCCCAACTCAACAACTAGCATGTCCAAGCCTGTGATGCGGTTTGGGAAAGGCCTATCTGGATGGATGGGCCTGAAACGATGCTTTATTGGACCGTAAAGGGAAAGAATCCAGGCTGCGAGTGTTTAGATTTCTCTAAATCTATCTAGTCTTTTGGCTGAGTCAATTATTTTAGATTATTCTGTAATTGTTCATCTAATAGGCTCCAGTATGATCAATTACAGAATACTAAAGAACCATCAAATTGTAGCAAGTTGCTAATGTTGTTGTCACGGTATTACCTTAAGTTGCTAATTTCTTTGTAACATTAATTTTGAATTTTTCACTGATGCTTTGAGTAATAATAAGCTGTTGGTTATAGCTGCCGAGATAAATGGTTATGCTCAAATGGCTTTCATGCCAGGTGGATGCATCATGGAAATGATTTGGCTTTACCTTTAACTCTCTACGAAAAATGCATAGAATTAATATGAGCTCTGGACCACTTTTTAAACGTTATTCATAGAATTTTTTAAAAAAGTAATCAATAATACAGAAAGTCTCGCAATATATATGCCTTGTTTTCAGCTTATACTTTGTAAATGTATATATTTGCTTCATCTACTAGATGTTACTCCCCCATTTCAAATTGTAGTAAGGTTAGATATGTAATTTTTGCTATATATCTAGACATGACATATATCTAGATGCATACCTATAATTTGGGATGACCTATAATTTGAGTACATGATATGATTAGCTTTTGGCAAACATTTTGAAACTTAACTAATCTATCCAGTAATTCTGTTTCTTTAATACAATGGGGTGTTCCTAACTTTGAAGAAAATAAAGATTGGCAAGAAACGGGAGACACGATCATTATCTTTTTTGCCATCTGAATTTTTAATTTGCTAGAAAACTACATATTTTTTTTAATTCGTGTCATTATATTTACCTATCGATAAATAAATGCTGAAATGCCATATAAGTTACCGGAGATGCATAAGAAGAAACGGAATTTCATGTTGATTTCCACGAAAATGATTGGAAAATAAATCTATATATGGCTTAGCGAGAGAGAGAGAGAGAGAGAGAGAGAGAGAGAGAGGACTCTTTATTATTTGACACTGTAAAATTAGCTGTTTTTATTCATACTATAAGTTATTCATATCATAATAACTCATTTGGTACAAGAAAGAAGCATAATCAATTTCTCTCTTTCCCCAACAGCTAAGCGCCAAAAAAAATACTCATCCCAAGTAAGAGGATGCAAATGAGGTAATTTGATTCCTATGATCTCTTTCGCGAAAATCCGGAAAGTTGTACTACATTGTTGCTAGCAAAGATAATGAGATGACAGATGAGTGCTGAAAGGCCTCTTTTAGGCTACAAATTCTCACACTTTTAGCATGTTTGAATCCCGTGTTGAGTTTCATATTTCTGAGGATAACAGGGACCCATGGTGGTGTCAAATTGTCAAACGATAACATGCGTTTAGCGGATGCGCCATGGCCCATGGGTATAAAGTTGGTGAATGAAGTTTCTCAAAGCCAATTGCTTTGTGAAATGTTTTTCAGACTAGCCATGTTCTAACTTCAGCCTCATGTGATCTTACAGTCTTACCCGTAATCTGATTCACATCCCATTTAGGATCTTGGCGTAACCTGCTTATATATTAAGTAACAAATTTATTGGGTAAAAAAAGTCCGAATCACTCATTCTCATATGACCAAAAGTTCGACCCACACTATTACAGGTCGGATGAGGAGTAATTTGTGTGCATTGCGCTTTGAAATTCCTAGATTTGAACACATGAAACATATGGTTTGTAAGGTCTACTTAACCAAGTTTTGAGTTCTAGCTTGTTGTCATCACCTTAAAGTCTTAAACTGCAAAGAAAATTGAAAGTATGGCGCAAATATGTCTTTTTTCGCCTTGAAACATCATAAATCTCCACGTCATCAGGAGTCTGCAGTTTTGTTTTGTGCCTTTTCCAAACTAATCTGTTAGTGACGAAATCTGGGTTATTTCCCCAGCTATCATAGGGCCACGACGACAGCAAGTTTTCGAGAAACCGTACGATCCAGCTTCGATGGATATGATGCAGCTGCCTAAGTCTCTGTCCGTTGCACTTCCGGAAACCTCCATCCGTCTCTACGGCTCTCAGGAACCAGCCCAATTCGCAGGCCCATGCCGCTGTCCCTTCGGCTTCTTCCTTCCGACGAAAACCATCATCATCCCTTGCGCTCCCGTATTGCCCTCGAAACTGATCCACTCTCTGCCGACGTTGTGTTGGCCGGATCACAGCTCGCTGGTGGAGCAACAGCTAGGTACGTAAACTGCCACCGGCCCCTTATCTCCTCTTGTCATTTGCGATGTAATCCCCTTTGCTGGCTATGAGAGATGGCGACGGCAGTGCCTGACCGCCGGTCATTAAGTTTCTCTCCTCGATTCCTTTCGATTTTCCTTCCGCTTCCAATCCTGCTTTGGATCTTCTGCTGACGTAGCATCTTTGAAGAAGGGTCTTGCGGCCAGTGCCAGCTCCTGCCTCCACCGTGATTCTACCAGCAGTTGCTGCCTGCCTGCTGCTGCATCTGTCTGCCACATCGCTGGTCAGCGCCACGCAACCCCTGGAACTCCCTGAGCACAGCCTGTAATTCCGTGGCCAGCCTGGGCCCGACGGCGGCGGGGTCAGCCAGCCTACGCGCCATGTTGCGCACCAGGCGCGCGCCCCGCGGATGCGATCTCGGACATCGCAGGCGTCGCGGTCGCCGCCGGCGACGAGCTCTTCCGCGAGGTGATGGAGCGCGGACACCTTCCTGTTGATCTGCATGCATTGCGCCACCACGGCCTGCGGCGGAGACAGAGGCGGCGGCGAGGGCCGCGACGGGAGCCCCGACGCGCCATGTTGCCGAGTTGCCGCCCATCACAGGCCCATTGGTCAAGCGCGGCAACGCCGCGCGTTGTTTCCAGTTGAAACTTAACCTGCCTTTTCTGGAAGGATAGATGGATTGACGGTCGCTCCATTGCAGAGATTGGAAGAATGGCTAAAATTAGTGGCTGATATTAGAAGTCATGGTACACACAGGTAGGAAGACAGATTTATTTGGAATATGAATAAAAATAAAGTTTTCTCAGTGAAGTCAATGTACAGAGAAATAATACAAGCTGAAAGAACACCATCCATGTGTGTTGCTTGGAAGTTAAAACTTCCATTAAAAATCAAGATCTTTTTATGGTATTTAAAGAAAGGGGTGATTTTAACAAAGGACAACTTCGCTAAAAGGAGATGGCAAGGAAGTACCAAATGTTGCTTCTGCAGATCAAAAGAGACAGTGCAACATCTCTTCTTTGATTGTAATCTTGCCAGATTCATATGGAGTACAGTTTTCTTTTCGTTTGGAATTCAACCACCGGTGAGTGTTCCTAATATGCTGGGATCTTAGGTTAGAGGGTTTCCTCGGAAGATTAGAAACCAGATGATTATAGGAGCTGCTGCTCTTTGTTGGGCTATGCGGTTGAACAGAAACGATGTACTGTTCAAAGGCACGATCACTAATTCCTTCTTGCAGGTAATCTTCAGAGGGACCTATTGGACAAGAACATGGGCGGTGCTATCAAAGGAGGAAGAGAAAAATGAAATGAAGAACAACTGTAGCAGGCTCGAAGGCACTGCCTTGGAATTCTTCTCCAATAAGTGTGGTTGGAACTTCAGAAGAAGAATTCTTCAGTAACAGGATTTCATCTAGGCACCGGAGAAGATCTTAGAGTCCTGTCTAGTGCTTAGGAGTCGTGTTAGTGTTCCTGTCTTTGGAGTGAACTGTGAGTCTTCAAGGGTAGTACTGCTAAAACAGCTTAAGTGCTGAGTTTCTGTATTTGTGGTGTTAGTTTGGCTGCAGGCATCCACTCGTGGATGATCGAGGCCGGATTCTTTCCTTTATCTAAAAAAAATCTCTTTCAGGCGGTTGGTCCTAGAACTCGCAAAAAAAACAAGATGGAAAATGGATCAGGGACATTATAGGAGCATTGACTGTTCAGGTTCTCCTTAATACATAAGCATTTGGACCAAATTACAGCAGTGGTTGGTCCTAGAACTCGCAAAAAAGACAGTAAATGAAGGATTGCAAGATGGAAAATAGATCAGGGACATTACAGGAGCATTGACTGTTCAGGTTCTCCTTAATACATAAGCATTTGGACCAAATTACAGCAGATCACGTTACAGGAGGATACCTCTGACAAGGTCTTCTGAGCATTGACTGTTTAGGTTCTCCTTAAATATATAAGCATTTGAACCAAATTACACAAATCACGTTACACGAGGATACCCCTAACAAGATCTTGTGGAAATGGATTCAAGACAGGAACTTCTCAACGGCGTCAGCATACAATGAATTCTTTGTTGGACAGTATGAAATACCTGGGGCAAAGGCTTTGTGTAAGACTCGAGCACCGCCTAAATGCAAATTCTTCATATGGCTTGCTATTCATGGACGCTGCTGGACAGCCTCTAGACGCAAGAAATATAATCTTCAAAATGATGACACTTGCATTCTCTGTGCCCAGGAGTTTGAAACCATAAACCATTTGCTGGTTCGGTGTGTCTATGCAAGGGACTTGTGGCATCTTATTCTATCAGAACTGAGTTGGCAGCACTTGGCACCCTCTGATTCTGAGTCCTCCTTTCTTGACTGGTGGCTAGCAGTGAGAAAACGGGTGGATAGATCGGCCAGGAAAACGTTAGACTCTCTCATTATCCTGGTGGGTTGGTCCATTTGGTTGGAAAGAAATGAAAGAACTTTCAATCATGTTCAGATGACAACGGGGATGCTGTTCCAGAAGATTATAGAAGAGGTGACGGCTTGGGTTTTGGCAGGATTTCATTGTCTGGCGCCATTTACAGCAGTCGTCCACCCCATTGTCGTACCTGGTAACTTGTTAGTAGGGTCGCAGCAAGGTGCAAATGTAATTTCTTCTTAATTCTCGTATGCGCTAGCAGGTCATCAATCCCAGATGACGCTGCAAGTTCTTGTAACCAAATTTTTCTTCTCCTCTTAATGAAATACGTGCTAAGGCACGGTCATGAAACTTGGGAGCAGCCAGGATTTAGTCAACCCAACTCAACAACTAGAATGTCCAAGCCTGTGATGCGGCTTGGAATAAGGCCTAGCTGGGCCTGAAACGATGCTTTGTTGGACTAGAAAGGGCAAGAATCCAGACTGCGCATCTTTGCATCTCTCTCAAAAACAAGTCTTGTACGTTCAGAGCAACTGATCAGACACGTTCAGTTAGTGTGTGTGCAGTGTGCGCAACAAAAAAAAAGGGTGTGTGTGCAAAATGCGGATCATCCGGAGGACTAAGAATTATATTCGCGGTCGTGGATCATGATGAGAGAGCTGTGTGTTTGGACGAATTATTTTAGAGTATTATGTAATTGTTGATTTGATAGGCTCCCGCACGATCAATTACTGAATACTCTAAAATCCCAATTAAATGAACAAAAGAGCCATCAAAATTTAGTTTGCTAATGTTGTTGTCACGATGTTAACTTAAGTTGCTATTTCTTCATAACATTAATTTGAAACTTTAATTGATGCATTAAGTAATAATAAGGTGTTATTATAGCTGGCCAGATAAATGGATATGCTCAAATGGCTTTTATACCAGGTAGATGCATCATCTTATTATTACTAATTGGAGGCTTGGAGCCTCCAGGTGAAGCCACCTAGGATCCTAAGTGGACACTCTAGAAAAAGAGAGAAATCCTAGAAATTCTCACAAAAAAGCAAAACATCTTACCATCAATCGATAAACTCAAATCATCGTATTCATTGCATCTATTATATTTTCTAAATAATTACCCACCTATACCGTTATAAAAATAGTTTAAAGTAACCTCCCTAAATTTACATCTAAATTACTCACCTCTCCCATTATATAAAATAAACTAAAATAACTCCTAATCTTCATAAAAACTTTCCACTTATAATATTATAAAAATAATTTAAAATAACCTCCTAAATTTGCAACTAAACTGCCCACCACTAATGCTTAAAAAATAACTTAAAGTAACTCCATCTATATTACCCACATATAGCATTATTAAAAATGACATAATGTAACACTAAATTTGAATCCAAACCACCTTAACTAAAAATATACACCAATATAACATGTGATTCTAAATCATCTATTTCTTACACTATTGGTATATGATATATTATTTAAGGTATATACGCATGATCTGTGTCACCATTTATAAAGATATAGAGGAAGCTTCGGTCAAAAAAGATATAAAGGAAGTGATGAGAATATGTGTTTCTATGTTCAAATTATAGCTCAAACTTAGAGTTCATTAAAAAAAATTTAAGCGCATACCTGCGATGTAAAGTGAAAAGTTAAAGATTATAAATGTGGATGAAAATATTATAGAGTAATTACTAACTAAATCTATTACAATCGGATGAAGATAATAAGTATATATCTATATTAGTATTGTATTTGAATATTAAACAAATGAGACAGCTCAAGGTAATAGTTTTGTAGCAATGTGGTCTATTTTTTTTCATTGGAGACTTTGCGTTAGTTCTTACAAGATACGCTAGAAAAAAAAAAGATAAATTCTAGAAATTCTCAAAAAATCAGAAACATCAAACATCAATCATGTAAACTCTAATAATCATAGCTATTGGTCTATTATATTTTCTAAAAAGTTACCCACCAGTATTGTTATAAAAATATTATAAAATAAACCCTAAACCAATATCTAAATTACCGAACTCTGCTATTATAAAAATAATATAAAGTAACCTATAATCATCATCTAATTTACTCATGAATATCATTCTAAAGCATAACTTAAAATGCTATTCTAAATTTGTATCTAAGTTACCCACCTATGTTGTTATAAAAATAACTTAAAGTAAACATCTAAATCTTCATTTAATTCTCATGTGTGCATCATACAAGAAATGTACAAAAGTAAACTAATATATGATTCTAAATTACCTATTTATATGATTATTAATATAGAAATACTAAGTTAAGGTATATACACATGATAAGTGTCACCATGTAGACCATTTATACATGTATGTGAGGAAATGATGAAAAATATTGATTTTTACTAAACACAATATATGGGGGTGAGATAAAAAATGAAAAAAATATAAATGTGGATGAAAAAGTGTATAGAGTAATTACCAATTAAATTCGATCATAACTGGACAAAGATAATGATCGAAGTATTGAAAAAATGAGATAGTAGTAGGTAAACAATTTTGATTATTAGTTAGGAGTTTAATTTCTAAATAACATTCAAATACAATAACACTTAAAAACATTAGCCGTGCGGGAGCACGAGTTGATGGACTAGTGCAAATAATTTGGGTTTACTTGTAACTCTACAAAAAATGCATAGGATTAATGAGCTCTTGACCACTTCATAAACTTTATCCATAGATTTTTTTAAAAAAATTATCGATAATACCGAAAATCTCGCAATATGTATGCCTTGTTTTCAGTTTATACTTTGTAAATGTGGCATGATATATTTTCTTCACCTGCTAGATGTTACATGATTAGCTTTTGGCAAATATTTTGAAACTTAACTAATCGATCCGGTGATTCTGTTTCTTTAACACAATGGGGTATTCCTGACTTTGAAGAAAATAAAGATTGGCAAGAAACTGGGCACACTAGCATTTATTTTTTAACGTCTGAATTTTTAATTTGCTAAAAAACTACATACCATGTCACTTATCTTTTTTATTGCTGGGAATAAGAAAATGGTGCGATAACATGTACAAAACAGTAATCAAATAGATCTAGCTCACATGCAAAGCACTCTTGAGTATGGGAAAGAAAGGAGCTCTTTTACTACCAAGTGGTAGTATAGAGTATAGGTTCTTTTTTAGTATGGGTAAAATTGTAATTAGCACGTATATATTATTTGGAGATTTTTTTTTCCGCGAGCCCTTCTCCCCACGCGCCGCCAGTCCCCCACGTCCGCGCCTGGGCGCACCGCCGCACCCCGCGCCCCCCGAAACCCTCGGCGGCCGGTGCTGACACTGACGACTTCCTGCCGGCTCAGGCTGCGCGTGGCGACGACGTGCTGTTTGAGCTTCACTCCCACTCAAACCATAGCGACGGCTTCCTCTCCCCCACCGCGTTCGTCGAGCGCGCCTACCGCAATGGGGTAAGTGAATGAATCCTGAATGGCCTCTAGTCCGTTTGCCCGCTAGGTGTGTGAGGAAATGCTTGTGACGTTTGTTGGGCGGCGTTGTACTGTGCTTTGTGGAATTCGACTTCGATGGCCTCATCGTCTTTAGCTGTGATGCTTATCCGAGCATTGCGTTTGTTGTACCTGCCAGTGTGCCGTGTGCGTAGCTGTTCCCCGTCTTATAGGACTGTTCCCCGTCTTAGTATCTGGATGAAAGTGCTGCACTGGTGACTACATTATCTAACAGGGAAGCAGTTTCCTTGGATGTTTCAACTCCCCTCTGATGATCGGTTTGTTTAAATTTGAATGAATTAGCTGTCATCTTCTGGCACGCATTGGTTAGTTCAGACGGTGTATTGCTTAGCTAATTGCTTCTGAAAAAAATGATTGAGATGCACTAGTGCCTGTTTCCCCTCGAAATGTTTTATGGATTATATACCATAACCTACCTCCTAAAGTTTCGGTATGGTTGTGTGCTGTTTAAAAGTTATATATTGATGGGCACATATTGCAAATCTTGGAGTGACTAAACTATATATGTTTGTGGCGTAGGTGAAAGTTCTTGCCCTAACAGATCACGACACTATGGCTGGCATACCAGAAGCTGTTTCAGCAGCTTCCAAGTTCGGCATTAGAATAATTCCTGGAGTTGAAATCAATGCGCTGTATAATCCAAGGTAAGTGCCCTTTAGCTTTTAGAGAAGAGAGCTTTTTCTATTGTGTTTTGAATAAAAATCATCAATTGCATGCAGCTTAATGAATCAAGCATCCTATCGTTGCGGACTCTCATAAATAGATCTGCAATATTGTTTTAATGCTCCATTGCCTGTCTAATAAAATGATACTGTAAACAACATTTAAGCAGTTGTATTATGACTAGGGATATTTCATATGATGATTCATTATATTATGAATTTCATTTTCTATAAGGGAAGTTGCCGGTGCTGGTGAGCCTGTTCATTTCCTTGCATACTATGGTACATGCGGTCCATCAAGATATGATGAGTTGTAAAGCATGCTATTGAACATCAGAGATGGGAGATACTTAAATTTGCAGAGGAGCCATCTTCTGCAAATCTAGGAAACATAATTAAGTTTGGACGACTTACCAATGCTGATGCTTTTTCTCCAATAAACACTGGTATTGATGTTGTTGATTTCTGCTTATCTTCATGGTCAAGCAATGATGACATGGAAGATGTTGAACTGGAGGAGGTAAGACTGAAGCTGGCCCATTATGCAGCAGAAAGATGACATCAACTACAAAGCCATCTTGAGCAATGTCCCCCCCCCCTGCAACTCAATATCTGTGTTTCGCCTTTTCCTTTCCAGCCGATTAGAACTAATATGTTTCTTTACTAGTTGATGACCTTGTTGAAAGTAGGTATGCTGAATCTGGTGGTCTTTGACATTTTAATCAAGAATGTATATTTCATCATAGGGTATCCTGAGTCTGGTCTTCCTGTATGCTTTCTGATGGTATTGTCGCGGTGCTGTACTGCTGGGTACATTGTCGTGCTTCTGTAATATAATGGTTAGGCGCAGCGGTGTATGCATCTGCGTTTTATTGGGCAATGTTTCTTGTTTGGCTTGCACACAAAAAAATTTAATTGATAAAGCAATTCTCAAATCAGTGTTTGGCCTGTGATGTGATAGTTATCTATGTGCAGGTTGTCTCACTATCTGACCTGGCATGGCATGATTGGTGAAAACTGAAAAAAAAAACCCTGCTTGATGTTTCATACACCTCAATCTCTCTTGACATACCCCAATTTCGAGGATAGAAACTGCCCATGAGCTGCTTGGAATTTGAAAGACAGAGACTAGACAACCAAACAAAAGCAATTTTTAGCTTCATTTCCTATTACTGTGATAATACATCGGAAATTAATTCCAATTTCTTGATGAGAATGTTGCTGTTCTCCAAGTGACCCCAGTTCTCTGTTACGGTACCCTCTTTAGAAGATTCACAAGTGCCGGATGCATACACGTCTTGCGATCACAGCCAGTGCTTCGAGTAAGAGAAGCACCCAGCTATTTGTCAGCAAGCCACTTCACTCGCATATCAGAAGCCTTTGAGCTGGCCACTCAGCCCGGCTAACGCTATCCATTTCTCCAACGATGTGGCTGACGACACAAACGCCGACTTGGAGGATCAAGCATCAAGCTTGTTCACTGCAACGAGAGGGACACACGCATGGAACATTTCAGATTCATGCCGGCAGAAAAAGCATGGATCACTGGAAGATGAATGTTCAAGTATGTTTCAGAAATAGAAAGTTCAGATAAAGATCTAGTCCTACAGATCATAAGACTGCACGTATACCTGATGTGAACAATGAGGCCAAGGAGGCGTTGAAGACTATCAACCGTGCTCCTCTCCTCTGGGCTCGAGCTGAACTGTTGCACAGAGAACTAAACAGGTCAAGAAAATGTACAAGTTGACAAGGGAATGAAACAACTGTCTGCAGTGAAAGGGAAGCAATTCAGGATGGATGAGGAAAGACTAACCTTGGAGAAAGCTGCATTGATGTTCTGCACCCACTGGGCATCTGTGCTTGGACCCAGGACGCTGCTCGCGGCTGGGAGATCGTCCTTGTCAATGGCCTGCCCAACTTTGCTCAACTTGTAAATGAGGTCCTGCAAGTACCCTGTGGTTTGTAGTCAAACTACAGCATTACTGCTATTGCAAATATTCGGAGATTTTATCTCTCTTTTTCAGGGAAATTTAAAAATAAAACTGCATGAGAAGAAGTGCAGGTAAATTCACGGAAAATGTAAATTCACTGACTGACTGACCAGTCTCGGTGCCTGAGGTGCTGATGATCCCTTGCTTCTCCAGGCGCTTCTTCCTGTCCTCCTTGACGCGCTCCAGCAGCTCGATGTCGTCGTCCTCGTCGAGCACAAGGGCCCGCGCGGGGCGGTAGGCGGCGAACGGGGAGAATGACGCCGCCAGGGCGGCGAGCACGCATGACGCCAAGCCGCTCCGTCGGCCGACGGCGGCGGCGGCCTCATGCCGGTCCTGGCCTCCCGTTGCTGCTGACGCCTCTGAACTTGGCCTAGCATGCTGCCGCTGGGGGATGCTGCTCGCCGCCGCCGCCGCCGCCCGTTGCAACCCTAGCGACTGATTGTAAATGAGGAACGTAGCGACCGATTGGAAATGAGAAGATGAATAAAAGGAAATGAGATGATAATTAAGAAAGATTTGATATATTGTAACAATGCCAATTTTCATCTTTCCAATCATACCCATATACTACCCATACTACTCATGCATACTACCTATACAACAACTTAATGTTTTAGTAGTATACAATTAATCTCAACCGTCCAATCGTTACATACGAGTCCTTTTCGAACAGTAGTATAGGTAGTATTGTGCACCGTAAAAGAGCTCCCGCATGTTGCACATCGCACGTGCCCGGCGGTGCAAAGCGTGCTGCCGTGAGGAAGAGGAAGGCGAGATATTTTAGCATGCCTGATGGATTTAGCAAAGCCATATATGCCTCGCTCGTCTGTCTCCCACCAAGCTAACTTCTACTTGCAGAAGCTTCAACTTATTCCGTTTGCTTTTCAGAGAGACAGATAGGAAATCAATTTCCTCTCAGAATTTTTTTCGCGTGAATATATTGAGCGCCCATTTTTTTTAAATAAAAAGATTAGTGTGCGCGTTTTAAAGAGAGTAAATGTGTTTTTTATGCCACGGCCCAGCCCACAATCCTGGCCCGGCTCATACAGGATATGTTGTTGCTTTCCCGCAGTCCGCTCCTTTCACGGACCGCTCGGTCCGTCGCGGCCCCACCCCTCTCTCAAAAGGAAAGGAAACGGACGCGACCAAACCAAACCGGCCAAACCCCTTGGGCCGCTAAAACCCTAGCTCTCTCCCGCCGCCGGCGAGAGTCCGCGGCCATGGAGCACCTCCGGTGGCGCCCCACGGTGAACGAGCGCGCATTCATCGAGCGCTCGCTCGAGTCCGACCTCCGCGTCGACGGCCGCCACTCCTTCGACTTCCGCACACTCAAGATTACCTTCGGCAGGTACATCCACCTCCACGCCTCACCCCCACCTTCTTACCTAGTCCCATCTCAGTTACGTCCCACTCCTCCGGGTCGAGATTGCTCCTCGGCCGTCAATGGCCGCGCGCAATTTGGTCTCGCCGCCGCGGCGGCTTGGCCTCGCTTTGCTCCGGCGCGTGGCGATTTTGGGCGTTGACTAGGCGAGTGGGTTTGCTTCCATATTGATATAATGATATAATGATATTGCTATTGGGAACTCCAGGGAGGACGGTTCGTCGGAGGTGCAGCTAGGGGAGACACACGTGCTCGGCTACGTGACCGCGCAGCTGGTGCAGCCCTACAGGGACAGGCCGAACGAGGGGACGCTGGCCATATTCACAGAGTTCTCGCCCATGGCCGACCCCGTCTTCGAGCCTGGGCGTCCTGGAGAATCAGCAATTGAGCTTGGCCGAGTCATCGACCGTGGCCTCAGGTCCCCAGATTCTTGTTTCTCTTTTATTTCATCAAAGGATTTTGAGCGCGGAGTCTAATGAGGATTTCTTTCTGTGCTTATGTCTTTTCCAGGGAGAGCCGGGCCGTGGACATGGAGTCCCTGTGTGTTGTTGCTGGGAAGCATGTTTGGTCTGTGCGTGTCGACCTTCACATCTTGGATAATGGAGGGTGCGGGTTATTGGGTTATGCATTGTCTGATGATATAATTAATTTGTCAACACTTTCAAGTTACAGTTCTAAGCTTGTCCATTGCCATGCTTTCCCTCAGGAATCTCATTGATGCAGCTAACATTGCTGCGTTGGCAGCCTTGTCTACTTTCCGGAGGCCTGAATGCACAATTGGTGGGGACGATGGTCAGCAAGTTATAGTACATGATCCTGAGGTAGACACCCACTTGCAATGTGTTCTGCTTTATATCATCTTGCTAATATATCATTCAAAGTTCAAGCACCCTTGTAAAGCATTAGATTCACTACTTTACTAGGTTGTTATGAACAATTTGTATGATTCCCATAAATTTCAGTACACACAACTTCAATATAGACCCATTGCTAGTTGTCACATTCTGACCTGCTTTGTTGACACCACTGACCTATCTTGTGTTCTGTTTCTTATGTATTTTACAGGCCAGGGATCCAATCCCTCTTACAATACATCATATGCCCATTGCTGTAACCTTTGCATATTTTGGTGAAGGTAACATCGTGGTACGTCCCTATGTTTCAGGAGATTAAACTGATTTTGAGTTTTTGACTAATGGCCATCATGTTCTATCATTGTCATCCTCAATTGTGTAACTTAATCTTTTTGTGTAGGTTGTTGACCCCACATACAAGGAAGAAGCAGTAATGGGAGGGAGGATGACTGCTACAATTAACTCAAATGGTGATATTTGTTCCATCCAAAAAGCTGGTGGGGAGGGCGTCATGTCAAGTGTTGTTATGCAGTGTTTAAGAATTGCTTCGGTTAAGGCTGCTGATATAACAAGCAAAATAAAGAAAGCAGTAAGTGAGGGGCCTCAAATTGATGACTAGCCAATGTGTCCATGCTTCGATAGGGATCCCAAATGAACAAGTTAAAAACCAAATCACGCAAATGATGTTAATTGCGTTATAGTGAAATTCTATGGCATTTTACTTTTGCATTACAAAATTCCTTCTTTACCTACATAAAGATTATGTTGCATATTTACTTAGTTGAAAAATGTTCACTTACACTACATCAGCATCTGCAGCAGACTACATTCCCCGTTTTACTCAATAGAAATATTTTCCCTTATACTAGCAATCTCTCCACTAGATACACATGCAAATTTAGCCCGTTTTACTCACCAGAAATATTTTCCCTTATAGTAGCAACCTCTCCTTACACATGCAAATTTAGCCAAGTCAAGCAATTACTGTGAACGTTGATGCTCCAGAAGCGAGAACTGAACCTACGGCATCTCTAGCATTTGTTCTATGGAGGGGTGCTAGTAGCAGAAAATGAGAAATAAAGTAGCAAGCACAATGCATTGCAGAAAAAATTCAGGTGGTGCCACAATTTGAGCACCAGTTCGGAGGAATAAAAAGAACACACTGTTCACTTGTCAGGGATGACACACTGGACGTGCACCATCTGAGTGACCACTGACCATGTCTCCAGATTGGGTTCATTACAATGGCTGCCGGCCGCCAGGAGTTGAATAGAATCCAATGTACTCATGTTTCCATAGCAATGAATATCATATGCAATTATAGCCTTCTATTGATTCTGTGGGCTTGAAAACAAACATGTGAGCTGATCGATCCTTAAGTAGAGATACACTAGATTGAAAAGCCACCTCATCGGAGCTAAATTAATATAAACATGTCATTCAAATTGTTTTTTTACCTCTCTTTCGAACATGAGTGAAGGCGTGAAGAAAATGAGACAGAATGCAGGGAGGACTGAAGAGAGGTTGTATCTACGGTTAGTGGCAGTGGCAAGTACCTTCCCACTGAGGATGTAGGGACACTGGCCTCAAGCGCTGGGTGGGAACCTGATAAGTTGTGTGAGAGGAGGGTGGACACAAATGGGTGGGAGGCTGTGCTGGGTGAGGTAGTACTGGTGGGCCCACATGACACAGCTGATTATTTTGTGAGAGGGAAGAGGGGGTTTGAGGTGGTAGAATTGAGGACCACCGCCACTAAATGTGTTTTTTAAAAGTACAAATATTGCAGTTTACATGTCTTTGAACGTTTTATGGAATGCAAAACTATACAGATTATGATTCTCATTCAACAGTTGGCTTTGCATTTCATCAAGCATCAAACGGTTGTATTCTTTGGTTTCAGGTAGACTCATACACCACTGAGAAAGCTTTAAAGAAAGTAAAGCGTTTGCCAACCTCGTTGCCTCAGAAAATTAATGTTACTGATGTAACTATGGAGGATAAAGGTGATGGTGAATTGGAAACGCAAACTGTGAAGACACCCAGTGATGTTCAGGAGATAAGCAAAGGTGATGAGGACCATCGAAATATAAAAGGGAATTTACCCTTGACTGGGGACAGAATTGCTAAACACAAACAAACATCAACATTCATTGGTGGTCCATCAAATTGGTAGCGATTAGTCTGATGTTTTGTTTACCAAGTTGTAGATATTTAGCATTAAATATTTGCTTGACACAAGTTTTTGCCAACTGGTCCTGATTTTTGCCATGTAGGGACCCATATTCTAAAGGAGTTTCATTAAGCTCCCTCAGAATTTCTCAGTTGCCGGGTACTGCTAATTTTGTTTACATACCATGAGTTCTCTTTTTGCTTCTAACTGCCAATACAAACTCTCTGTGATGTGCTTGCAAACATTCTTTGGTTGGCATTTTTAGTGCCCATTGATGATGAAAATACCATCTTTATGGCTTGTTCCCCCTGTTATTCTGGTCATGTTTTTACTGCCTCTTAGGCTGTGGCATTTGCTTGGTCGCCCTTTTCCATGTTTAGGGGCGCGTATGTAATCTAGTTCCAGTGGGGTGTGTTCTGTACTCAGGTTGGACACATTTGTTTTCTCCTCCTTAATGAAATGACACGCAGTTCTCCTGCGTCGTTCGAGAAAAAAATTCTGGTCATGTTTTGGTACTTCATTTAGGGCTGATATACATTCTACTCCATCCCAAATTACTATTCATTTTGGCTTTTCTAGATTCATAGCTTTTGCTATGCACCTAGATATATGCTATGTTTAGATATATAGCAAAAGTCATGTACCTAGAAAAGCCAAAACGAATAGTAATTTGGGATGGAGGGAGTGCTTTCAGTCCTTTAAATTCTGATATGTATAAATCTGCCTCAGCCAGTCCAGAGACATCCTTCAGTTTACGGTCATTTTGATTTGACATACTTAATCTGCTTGAGCCTTCCTTGAGGAATCTTTTTTATGTCTTAATTTTGCCAAGACTGATTCTCCTCATGAGTTCAGATACAGTTTCTTATGATCGTTTAACGCTCCACATGCAGATCCGGCAACTATGGGTAAGGCCAGCAGCCATGAGGATGCCCAACCAATGTTAACTGAATCATCCAATGCTGAGGTGAAAAGCACATCAAGCTCTGGGGCTGCTGGAGAGTCAGAAGAGACCCAGGAAACTGGATCTCCAAAGAGCCTAAAAGATGCTATCAAACCAAAACACAAAAGAAAGAAGAAGAAAACTGACAGGAGTTAGATTAATCGCAAGCCTAAGGTGAGTGGTCAGTTGTGTAGTTCTGTATTTTGTGTGGGCATTCTTACTAATAAGTCCTGACTACACTTTGCCAATGTTAAATTACACGCTGCTCGTCGTGATTATTGCACATGCTACAGTTGTATGCTATGCCTATTGAGTACTCTAATGCTAAAAAATGTGATGGTATCGTTCTGCAGGTAAATCAAATGATAGCCTACAACTCCCATTCAAATTCTCCTGACTGATGGCTCTTCTTCGGAGCGGCATGCTTGAGGGGTTTATTCTGTGTTTTTAGACGTTACTGATGCAAGTGACCACAAGCAAATTTTGTACAAGCTGTAAAATTGTATTCTAGGAATGGTCAAGTTTTCAGTAAACTTTGCAATTAGCCTTGTGATGCATGATGTCCCTGCTTATCCTTATTCGATGTCATGCTCGAATGTTTGTACTGAGCAGCAATGCTGGAAGCCTGGAATGGAATTAATTTGTTAAGGGCTCATGCGCTCCACGCTACCGTTAATCCATCAACTTCTGTTGTCAACGGTCGTTAAAATGGACCTGAACAGTTTTGACACCTTGAAGAACAGTTGCTCATCGAGAAACGAGTAAACTTCGGCCGTAACCTCATCTAACCCTGGTCTGATGGAACATCAAACATGTATAATACAAGATGACTGCATTCTTGCGTTTCAAGGGTTGACCTGGGATCCGTCATAAGTACGGGAATTAAACTGAAATCTGCATTCTCGTTTCGAAAAAAAGAAAAGAAAGAAAATCAGTAGGGCAAAGGAACTGAAATCGCCATCAACTCTCCGTCTGTTCGCTTCAGCTTATAAGCCGACTGAAAAGCTGAAACGGCTGATTTGTTGTGAGAGGAAAACACTGTTTGGTGGCTGATAAGCCGACTGAATAAGCTGAAGCGAACAGGCCGTCTCCCATCCGATTGCCTTTTCAAAGAGACCCTTTCTTTGAATTTTTCTCTTTGTTTAAACTTATTGTTCTACTAGGCTGCTAGCATCAATTCTAAACTCCGTTTCGAAGTTAAATTTTGGTGGCGGACCATTGTCGCGTTACCTTTCGGCAAGGGCTGGGCCTACTGTTTCCGCTGGTTTGAATAATAGCATTCACGCATCATCTTTTCAATACAAATTATTGCAATGGATCATGCGTTTTCAACCGTAATAAAGAATCACCTTCCCCCTCATGGGAGACAGACTGGTGAACAGTCTTCTGGTCGATGCTTGCTATAAATGCTTTGCAAAATCGGACCTGTTAATGTTCATGTTACAGTTAGAATTTTCCAGAGCCTCGGGGCTCCCAGCCTTCTAGACTTGTTCGTTGTTCTTTCTATTGCTTCACATTTTTTCTAATTTTATTGTGAAATATTAGAGGAGACCAAAACAGCAACCTGCAGACGAGAGATGTGTTAACAGAAATGTAGAATGATTCAGGCTCTGTGTGAGAGGCCAGTAAGGCAGAACATGGGCTGACATGGTAGTATTTTGAATTTTAAGATGCTTTGGGTTATTTGTCAGCACATCAGAGCTGCTAGTGTTTGCTAAGGCATTCGCTATGTACTAGTTGAATTCCAATTCAAATCGGATGGAGTCATACTATCCCAATTCGTCACGGATGGTATGCAAAAGCACTTTTGGTCCATCTGAAGATTGTAAAGATTGTGTGAATGAATCCAACACCCTAATTTGTATTCTGCGCCTGATTTATTCAAATGTGCAACATTGATATTATTCGATTCTTTCACTGTAATGGGATATATGGCCTGTGTTCAAAGTATTATTCAAATGTGTACCATTCTTGGCTTGATCTAATACTCTCTCTGTTTCATGGTACTTGTCGGTTTAGTCTCACTACTGAAAAACTCGGCTTTAGTCCCTCGATTTAGTCTTACTACTGAAAAACTTGACTTTAGTCCCGGTTGGTAGTAAGCCTCAAATCTTTCTAAAAGCTATCCAGGATAAATTTTTCGAGATAAAAGGACGGTCACTAAAGACCCTTTTAGTCAACTGGGATTAAAAAATTCAAAAAAAATTAAAAAAAGCACCGGACGGCCTCCGCACACCTTGGCTCCCGCACCACCCACCGCCGCCGGCCTCCACCCGCTGACCGCCGCCCGCCGCCACACGCATCCACGCCGCCCGCTCGCATCCGCTGCCCGCACGCATCCGCCTCGGCCCGCTATCGCACGCCTCCGCCCACCGCCGCACGCATCCACGCCCGGCCGCTCACATCCGCCGCATGCATCCGCTCCGCCCGCTCTCACCCCGCTACCGCTCTTCACTGCCAGTGAGGGGCGAGCAGAGGGGGAAGGGGAGGGGTAGCAGGGGGAGGGGGCGGCCACCCGCGCCGGAGGGAGAGGATCAGGAGGTGGAAGGAGAGGAGGAGAAGGAGGAGGAAGAAGAAGAAAGGGAGAGGAGCAGAAGAAAGACTTAGCGCATGGAGAAGATAAGGAGGGGGAAGAACATTTTATCCCAGTTGGAGCCAATCCATTTTTGTCCCGGTTGGTAAGTCCAACCAGGAATAAATCTTTTGTCCCGGTTTGGAATTACCAACCGGCAACCGGGACAAAAGAGGAGTGTCGGTGGGATTTTTTGGAGCCGTTACAACATGGATTAAATGGGGGTTTTAGTCCCGGTTGGTATTTACAACTAGGACTAAAGCTCCCCCACGGTGTCCTTTCGGTACCTCATTTTTAACCCGGGACTAAAGCCACTTTAGTCACGGGTCTAATATTAATCGAGACAAAAGCGGTTGGATGGAAGGCCAGTAGTGTCTTATGCACAATATGCACTCAGTTAATCCTCTAAAGTGTGCGGTTATGATTTCGAAAGTTGAAACTCACTCTAAAGTGTGTATTTATTAACAGGGGTCGGACTGGAAATAATGGGTCAAAGTTGCCTTGAAGTTATAGAACAACAACTAAAATAATAGAAGAAACTAGAACAAGTACTGTGAAATGGAGGAAATATACATAACATGGGCATTTTTGCACTGCGCTAGCAACGTGTTAAGTTTAAGCTCCGAGTCAAAGTTCGCGCGCGGCAGGCCAATCATACCTTTGCTGGTTCCAGTGATTTTTCTGGTTAGCCTCATGCGGGAACGAAGGAATCACATTTGCGTGAAGACCAAAATCAATCAGCATGAATAACGAACGTTTTTTCTGATGTGTGTACCGATACAACTAGTATATGTCCTCACCTTTTCTAAATGTAAACTTTTGCTCCATGCTTCCTATATATGCTCTGCAAGTGTGGACCAAAGGCTCAGGATCATCCGACCATGCTACTGTCTTCCTTCTTCCGGTGGCAATCAGAGTAGTTCCCAGTCCAAGCCTTTTGTGCTTGCCTGCACTCTCTCTCTTTTTCTCAATTTTGAAATATTGGAGGAGACCAAAATAACAACTGCCCACATAGGGATGTCTTAGCGGAAAATGGAAGTAATTTATTCATGTTGCAAATAGACAGCTAAACTGAATATCTACCATCTTGAAAACAACCACTCTGTGTTGTCTTATATGTCAGTTTTGTCAATCAGAGAAGGCAAAATAGCTGAATTTGAACTTTGTCAGTTTTGTCACAATTAATCTTTTTCATCCCTCAAGTATTGCAAAAGTTTAGCATTCATCCTTCATGTTTCATTTAGTGTCAATCAACCCCTTAACTAATTAAATTGGTGCATTTATCATTCCACCTTAGTTTAACAATGGTTTAGTACCATTTAATGGTAGTTTATGCCCACATAATCATCAGACTAATCATTACTTAGCGTAATATGCTGAGTCGAAGATATAAAGTCCAAAAAAAATCAGTAAATCCTCTAAATTAACTACTCATAATAAATTGACGGAACCGATTCAGACCAAACTTTTGATTTAACATTAGATGTCCCTAAGCAGTGATGACTAAGATAATTGCATGACATGAACTGATGTAAACCATCGTTAAACTAAGCTAGGGATGATAAATACACTAGTTTAATTAGTTAAGGAGTTGATTTGCACCAAATGAAATATGAAGGATGAATGTTACACTTTTGAATACTTGAGGGATGAAAAATATACTTTTTTTTCCAAAAGATTATTACAACTTGAAAAGCACCTAGGCAACACGAAGTGTGAACCATTGTCCGGCCAGAGCTTCTCCAGGCGCCACCGTCCTCCAGCCATGCGCTAGAGCCGTGTGCTTCATTTCTGATCCGCGAGAACAGCTAGCGCATCCACATTTTTGATGAAACAGGAGGGGATGATTATCCCCTCCTGGATATATATATTAAAGAAAGCAAGAAAAGTACAGATACAGATCAGGAAACAAAGAAGGAGAGAAAGAAAATCAGTAAAATTACAATGAGTGCTCTAGCCATTCAAACATTGGTTGTTTCCAAGCCTCTTTTACTCGTAGAACAACTTGAGTAAAAACAATCCAAAACCTCCTCATTGCATCCTGGATGGAGGGAGTAATATTCCTGAAAATCCAATCATTTCTTGCCATCCAAATACACCAACTCATGAGCACAATGATTTCCATAAAAAAAGGGACTTGTAACTGAGCTTTGAAGCTTGTAAGAATTGTGTAAGGCTCCTCATCCAGGTTAGCAAAAAGACTGATATTGATCTAGCACTCTTGAGCAAAGGGACATTGCAGTAAAAGGTGGAACAAGGTTTCCTCACTATCCTGTGAACACAAGATACAAGAATAGGAGGGCAGAATCATGTGTTTTCTTCGAAGCACATTTCGGGTACTTAGCCGGTCATTAAGAAGGAGCCAGAAGAAGAACTTGTGTTTACTTTGACAGCGAGACTTCCAAAGCCATCCAAAAACCGGATGCACATGACGATGGCCAGACAGAACATGATATGCTTTTGATGATGAAAAGTGAGAATTGCCCCAAATATATGTCCAACAATCATGATCTTCATTAAATTGGATTCCATTCAGATCTGTTCCTAATTGAAGAAGCTGATCCAGAGCTTGAGATGATAGAGGCAAATTAAAAAGTTGGTGCAAGTTAGGCAGGTGATAAGCTTTCCTAACAGATATATCAGCTTTTGTAGTGAATGAGAATAAGTGTGGATACTCTTGTGCTGGGATCTTATTATTCCACAAATCATGCCAGAGGAGACAGGTCTGACCACTATGTACAGTTACAGATGCTAGACCTTTGAATTTGTCCAAGAGTTTCACAACATCCTTCCACCAAAGTGATCCTTTTCGGACTTGTCCTGGTAACCTGCCAGAAGCATAATATTTCTCCCAAATTAGGTGTACCCATGGTATATCTGATTTATTCAGGAACTTGTGAAGGTACTTAAGAAGAAGAGCTTCATTCTGGGTCCTAAGATTTAACACCCCAAGGCCACCCTCTTTCTTTGGGAGAGACAAACAAGGTCCCAGGCAGCCTTTGGAGGTTGCCTATTATTTACATCGGACTTTCTCCAGAGGCAACATTTTCTATATTTATCCACTTGTTTATATACTGTCTTGGGTAGCTGGAAAGTGCACATATGAAACATTGGCATGGCTGTAAAAATTGAGTTTGTCAGTTGCAGCCTCCCTGCGTCTGACAGAAATTTTGATGTGGATACCAATCTCCGTTCACATCTTGTGACCATAGGCAGGAATTCCTCAATTTTTGGCTTGGTAAGGCCAAGTGGAAGTCCTAAATAGGTAAATGGGAGAGAACCAATAGCACATCCAAAAGTCTGTGATAGGAATTGCAATCTTTCATCTGTGATATTAATGGGTACCATCATTGATTTACAGAAGTTGACCCTTAGTCCAGTGGACAGAGCAAAATTGTGAAGTAGCTGCTTCAAATGTAACAGTTGATTAGGACATCCCTCCATGATTATTAGGGTATCATCAGCATATTGCAAAATAGGGAAATCCGAAAATGTTGAGAGGTCCAAAATGTTGTGGAGCTTATGCTGATCCCTCTCCATCCAATGTCAATAGAACTTTATAGAGATCAGGGCGGCGGTCCCTGAATAGCCCCCAACCGTGCCTGGTCGACTTGATCTCGTCCAGGTCAAACTCGGCTACAAGGACATCCTCATCTTTGTCATTTGCAAGCTTAACAATTTCTCCGGTTGGACCTGCAAAGAACCATGTATCTTTTTATCATGATGATGATTTTATTGTTGTTATATTCCTCTATTCCCAATAAAAACAGACACAGAAGCTGGATTACCTGCAATGAGTGAGTTCCCAAAAAAGGTTATAGTACTCTTGCCATGCTGAGTCTGAGCAGTTTCTTTGCCTATCCGGTTAGAAGTAACAAGGGGAACCTGAATAATTCAAAGGTGAATCATGAGAAATAACGCGAAACTATTTTGCTAATAAGGATTCTTACAGAAAATAGAAGAAACACTTATGATTCGTAAACGAAGCTGAGAGCTATCCAAGTACCAAGTTAGCACCAGCATGGCCTTGCATGACACGCTTCCAGTGTTCACGGGAATCCTTTGTTACAACATCCAGGTCACTATTCTGGGGATCAGACCCGATTGCAGTGGGAAAGAGTAGTATTTCGGCGAAGCACCAAAGCCCTTGCACATTCTGGGAACCACTGATCCCAACAAATTCCTTCCAGGTCATGGGTTATGATACCAATTATTAGTAGCGAGGTATCTAAATGTCAAATGACTTCTTTGTAGTCCTATTGTGCCTAAGGGAAATATAAGCTAGTACTACCACAACACATAATTAACTTACCAACACCAATCGCTGCATACTTAGTTTTGAAAACCTGAATCAATTAACATCAATTACACAAGTTTTTGCTGATATATATGCATCTAACTGATGCGTAGCCTAGTTCAAAAATAGCAGGTTTACCTTAAAGCCAGTGTCACCAGGGTTAAAATAAAATTTCTCTTGGTAGCCTGACAAACAAAAATAACTTGTTTAGATGACACAATCCCAGTTATAGTGTATCAGACAAAAAAAAATGGCAGGCATACCTGGTGCATCTGGAATATGTGATTTACGGTATAGGCCAAGATCAGTGCCACCAGCATCGATAACAGCCACCGAATTGTAATGGGCATTGTTTGCTTCTTCCAAAAAACTGACTGGTATTACAACATGCAGCTCCTTAGCAAGTTTTTGCATCCTGTGGACCACGAGGGAAAATGTGCGTGTATTTTAAAGGATATAATGAATTGTTACTGGCTAAATTTCAACATGTTTCAAGCATGAAGAGGCAAATATACCTTATAATTGTTGGATTCCCTTTATACGGCTTAGCATGTCGAGATAAATCCATCCTTTGGCTTTGACACAAATATTTACCCTCAAACAATTCCTAGGACACGCATAGGGATTTAGATATAAAGAGTATCTCCATTCATACTCATTAGCTCTTCCAATGTGAAGGTTTGTTTTTTAAGAAAAACAGAACATTGCAGACTGAAGTTCAACGGTTCATCACTAAATATAAAGTTATTTATCATATAATTTACCTGGATGAGTACAATTTTTGCGCCTTTCTTGTGAGCTTCTCTAATCAACCTACAATATAAATGACCAACCCAGTAACCTTTATTGTTTAATGCAAACAGGGTGGTACTGTGATAGGACCAAAGGTTAACAGCTAGAAATGTACAGGATAACTTGCTCCTAGTCCTTTTCTGTCGAACAGCTCAAATCATGGAAATTGGATTTCCAATAGCTATAGTTGAAAAATACTTTTAAATATTGCAAGTTAAATGTTCATACGATTAAATCCATGGTGATGGTGTTGCAAGAAGGTAATTGGCATATGAACGAATCTGCTTTTTTCATTCACTTTTCAAGCTTATAGGTGTGCAAGTTCACCGTACCCAGGGTAACAGGTAACTAGAACCACAGGGTTAATGACAATGGAAACGACAGGGCACAGTAACAACAATTCAAAGGGAACTGCTATTGCGAAAATGACATAAACGAACTTAAGAAAAAGAGTTGTTCCTATTAGAGTGTCAAAACTGAGTCATCAACGTAGATGGCTTTTATTTGAAGGTGATGAGGAAAATGCGCTTCAATTCTTTCACGGTGGCTCCAAGTCAAAACAGTACAAGGTTTTGGAATAGATTTGTTCAAATATATAGAGAAATAGAAAATAGTTTGAGATCGGTAAGGGAGACAAGTATACGCTTGCTGGATATGCACTGCGGTGGTTTAGCGTACAAACCAATACTATAGAGTTTGAACGATAGCGTTTGGTCTTTGATTATTTTTAGAACCTGTCACATTGAATGTTTAGATACTAATTAGGAGTATTAAACGTAGACTATTTACAAAACCTTTTACACAAATAGAGGCTAAACGACGAGATGAATCTATTAAGCCTAATTAATCCATCATTAGCAAATGTTTACTGTAGCAACACATTGTCAAATCATGGACTAATTAGGCTTAATAGATTCATCTCGCTGTTTAGCCTCCACTTATGTAGTGGGTTTTGTAAATAGTCTACGTTTAATACTCCTAATTACCATCTAAACATTCAATGTGACGGGTGCTAAAAATAAGCAAAAGTAACCAAATAGCGCTAAGCAAATGGATGGCGCTTTCACTGTCATACATCATAGTTGTCCTGTACCGTAGTTAGTCAAAGCTTACCAGAATGAGAAAATGAAAACAGAGACTATATTTAGGGAGCATTTGATTTCACTTGCTTATTTTTAGCACCTGCCACATCGAATATTTAGATACTAATTATCGAATGTTTAGATACTAATTAAAAGTATTAAACGTAGACTATTTACAAAACTCATTACACAGATGGAGGTTAAACGGCGAGATGAATCTATTAAGCCTATTTAGTCCATGATTTGACAATGTGCTACTACAGTAAACATTTGCTAATGATGGATTAATTAGGCTTAATAGATTCGTCTCGCCGTTTAGCCTGCATCTGTGCAATTAGTTTTATAATTAACTTATATTTAGTCCTTCTAATTAACCTCCGAATATTCGATGTGACACGAGCTAAATTTTAGCTCGAGGAACAAACACGCCCTTAGTATCAGGATTTTGGATAGTTCTTAAAGTAGCAAGCAGGGCTATTGGTTAATACTATTGTTCTGCAACAACATCAGCAGTCATGGCACAGAGAGGCATGTATATTCTCACTGCATTATCCAGTCACAGAACATGTACAGAATCAGAATATCGAGGCAAACAAGTTCACAGCTATCGAAAGCAGGAGTAGTTCAGCACACAGATCGTCGCAAATCCTAGCAGAAACACCAAAAGGTATACTAGGAGGCTAGGAGCAGTGGAGCACATTAGTACTCACTCTACCGCATTTTCGTATAGGGTCCTCAAATCACGACTGAATCAAAGCAAGTGCACCGATATGCAGCTAAACCAGACAGGAGACAGCTAACGTTTTGGATCTTTGGGACGAGACACCAGAACAGGGATGGGTTGCGGATGCACCTTTCGGCGGTGGCGAAGTTGTCAGACTCGACGTCGGTGCAGGCGAACTGGACGGCGGCGACGGCCACCTTCCTCCCCTCGTCGCCGTCCCTAGCCATCTCCTCCCTCCCTTTTCTCTCTCTGTGTGAACCTGCTCTGCTGGTAGCTTGGACTGCTTCGGCTATGGTGAACGCTGCTGTTTCGACTGGAGTCTGGCGAGCGAGAGACGTATTGTCGATTTCGTATCTTTTTCGGTCCACGGTCCATCGGAAACGGGGTAGGTAGGCGTGTAATATGATTGGGTAGGGTTACGGTCATACGTATTGTCGATTTCATATTCTTTTCGGATTTGGGTAGCTTCTGGAAACATACATATATTTTTTGAAACATACGGCACACTCGCCCTATGAACACGCACACAATCCTACCTCTATAAACACATCCAAAAGACTAAGCTGTCAAATCCTCGAGATTGACGAAGTCATCACTACCGCCTCGCTGCCGACAGGCAAATACGAGCACCAGTGTCGAGTCGAGGACTCGAATCCTGATAGGCAGGTTCCACCACAAGAAACCTTACTAGCTAAGCTACGCTCAGTTCGCTAAAATATACATATATGCTATATAAATGAGTCTAAATTTCAACTACTAGTAGTTTATATTTAAAAACCATATTAACAATAGATGATATACTAGTTATAATCACGTAGCATGATACCAGGAAGGTGGATGGATCAGACTTATAATGTTTGACTTGGCACATATTCATCCATGACATGTGTCATTTGACTTGATATATTACCCATAAATATTATTTTTTTGTTGTTATGAAATACTTGGGCAAACAAAAGTAGGGACTTGCAAAGAAAAAAAATAGCATGAAAAAGGAAAGAAATGGAAAAAAACAGCAAACGAGCCAGCTTCTCGTGAATTCTAATTTCTAACATTAACTTCACAAAAACCAGCTCCACACTTTCCCAGCTCTACTCCACCAACTCCAGAAAAATATGAAGCTACTGTACGTATTTGACAAATTGTAGTGCTCCAGCTCCAGAAATATGAGAATTTGGTAGGAATGTTCTATTTTGCCCACGGTGGATGGCTGGTTGTATTTTAAGTATTCTGGATAGTTCTTATTTTGTTTTTTGCCCACTGTTACAGTACTATCGCTGGGAAAAAGAACTAGCTCAACAATGAGCATGGCAAGATATAAAATGAGATGTTTCATCCAATAATGTTCCAATGATTAAAACGTTCAACCAAATAATGTTATACCGAACGAAAGGTCGTAACAAATACGGTACAAAATCAACCTCGTCATTACAAATTAGTTCATATGCCTAGAAGGTTGCAGCCACGGCCACGGCCTACACCCAATCCTATTTATTGGCTTCAATCTCTATTTTCTTGGAGCTATGATTTCCTCATGGATTATTTGCCTCAAATCGATTTGTGTTTTTTCAATTTCCTCTTAGATGAAATCTTATTCTTCATCTACCAATCATTCAGCTGCCACCAGCTCGTGGAGCCTGCGCGGCCGCGCGGGGGTCCTCATATGCCTCGTGCCCACACAGGAACAAGCTCACGCAGTCACACGGCGACCCAGCTCCCCTCCATTGCACATTGAGCTCGCTGAATTGAGGTTCGGCACAGCCAAATCGAGATCCGGCGCAGCCAAATTGAGGTCCCGTTGTGGGAGCAGGCGTCGATGAGGGACCTCCATGGAGCCTGCTGCTTGGGACGAGATGGTGCTAGCACTGCAGGTGCTTCTGCTCTGTAACGGCCGGAGTCCGCAGGAGCTGCCGCGCACCCCTGGACCCGCCCAAAGAGGCTCAGCCGGCGGCCCCTAGGCCGCCAAGGCCGCCATGGCCCAGCACGCCTAGGCCGCCAGGGTTCGTGGGAGGTGGGGGAGCGACGGGATGAGGGGGCTACAAGATTTTTTCTTTTGTTTCGCGAACCGGTAAGTTATGTATTGAGTAGATTAGGTAGGTAAATACCTACTAACTCCATGAGGAGGTCTGAGACTGGAGTTTTTTAGCACTCCTTGAGGTAATCAAAAAAAATATAGATCTGACCCCTAGCTCCACTTTTTTCTGGAGCTGGAGTTGGTGGAGCTAGACGTGTTTGGCTGCGAGTTTTTTAGAGTTGGTGGAGTTGAGCTAATTTTCCTAAAGTGGAGTGCTACCAAACACCCCTAGTGGGCCGCACCCACCCGCATTGAAGCATGGAGGCCACCACGGGCACCGGGACGCATTACATGTGAACTGAGGGGGTGTTTGGTTATTTAGGGGCTCCTAAAATTCCTGTCACATCGAATATTTAGATACTAATTAGGAGTATTAAACATAGACTAATTACAAAACCAATTGCACAGATGAAGGTTAATTTGTGAGACGAATCTATTAAGTTTAATTAGTCCATGATTTGACAATGCGATGCTACAGTAACATGTGCTGATGATGGATTAATTAGGCTAAATAAATTCATCTCGCGAATTAGCCTCCATCTGTGTAATTAGCCTAATTAGTTTTCGAATATTCGATGTGGTATGAATTTTGGTCCGGACTAAAGATCCAAACACCCCTGAGTCTGTATGTCCCACATCATAGCAGTAGCATAGCACGGCAGTGAGCAGTGGCAGCACCTAGCATCCTATCCTCTGTGGTAGTCCCACCTCGCCAACGTGCAAGCGACATTGCACTGACGTGAAGCCGGCCTACAAGTCCCTTCGCAACACGTTAGGCCTTGTTTACTTCACCCCCAACTCCCAACTTTGGCACTATGCAAAAAGAAGATTCCTCATCACATCAAACTTGTTGTACATGCATGGAGTACTAAATGTAGATGAAATTAAAAACTAATTGCACAGTTTTGTTGTACTTTGCGAGACGAATCTTTTGAGCCTAATTAGTCAATATTTGAACAATAATTCACAAATATAAACGAAACGCTACAGTGTGCTACAGTACCGGAACAGTAATTTTGGCACTCCCAATTTTAACAACTAAACAAGGGCTTAATGATGCCTGTAAAAGAACGAAGCCCACAGAGAAAACTGAGCACAAGGACACAAGGCTGCTGCAGGTGGGGCCCACATAATGAAGCACCAAACACGTCATCTCGTATCATGTTCATCTATAGGATACAATAGGAGGTGCAAATGCAACGCAATATGTTCTACATTGCGAGTTATATAAGACAATCGCCACACTATCAACCACTTGTTTAAATTGTTATCATCCAGTACAAGATTTTTTTTTTCGGAGGTTAACTCACAGCCTTTTTATTTATTGTTTTTAACGTGAAATACACTTTGTTATACGCGGGGTTACAAACATAGCTCTAAATTCTGAAGTTGTATAAAAGATCCTCCATCCTCGTTATTGCGTATGGTCCTAAGTCCTAACATTCTGGTTGTACATGCGTTGCGTTTAATTGTTCACCTCAGGCTTCGATCATCCTAGTTTCATGAATCATGCGTGCGTGCAATTGTGTCTCGCTCTCGCACATTTGTCTTATCTGCAGTCATGCACCTACTTTTATGCGTCTTTTCAACCAGCGGTAACGGGAATCAAGTTGCCGTGTAATCAGACGTGTGATCACCTACTGCACTCTTTGTTTGGTTTTAGAATGTAACAGTATCAGATTACAGTGTCTGTCACCTCATGTCACACCGGCATTGACTTGCACAGTCCTGCTCAGCTCGTTGGGGGAACAACTGCGTACTGCACTGCATCGATGCTCCCACCGAGGTAGCAGGAAGCCGGCCTTGTAGAAGAAACACATCTGAACGAAGAGGGAAGAAGCAATTGATGCTGCTCTTGCCGCAGGACAGCGCACTGCACATATGAAGCTCCTCGCACAGCCGCTTATGCGCAGGGGAAGACGAAGGGGGCGGAGCTGCTCGCGCGCCGGAGATGGACGGGCGTATTCGGAGGAGGGTTGATTTCTGAGCCTCAGCGCTGCGGTCACGGGCGGTACTCCTCGCGCCGCCAGCAAACAGGAGATGGTAGAGATGGCGCCTCGGACTCTCGGAGCGGTAACGTGAACTGATAACAATGGTGGACGGGGGAACCAGATATGAATACCGCAGTATCCGATTACAGGTACCTGATTACTGACTACATCAACCAAACGTGTTTAACCGGACTTGTTACCGGCCGTAATCTGATTACCTTGCAAAATAACGAACCAAACGCAATCTTAGCTCCAAGCATTGGTCAAAGCAAAGAAACAACCTTTTAGCACCCGTAGCACTTCTATAGAGATTTCAGGTGTCTGAGAATTTGCTTATGCGTCAGTCGATGTTGTGAGCTGTCCGATCGGCAACGGACGCAAGAGATCGCAATTAGCTGTCCGATGTTGTGCCGGTTTGCTGTTATCGGGTCTGCTTGTGAGTCGAGTTGTGCCCGTTTGCTGCTCTGTTGTTCGTGTTCCCCTGTTCGCCTCCATGGACTCCATCTCGATCTTGAAGACATCTCAATGCCGTTCATCTCGGCGGCGGATCTGATCTGAGCAAACAGAGCAGACCAGGTAGTTCATCTCCATCTCGTCCTGCTGCATGGTGTTTTTTCCCCTTGGATTCGTTGGAATTTTTGTTGTTCATGGTTCGATTTGTGGCCCATTGGTGTTCGATTTGTCGAACTCTTCGGTTTGTGCCTGATCTGTGGCCTATTAGGTTGAATCTGTGGTTTGTAGGTGTTCGATTTGGGGATTTTAGGGCAGACTATGTCTGATTCTAGGTCAGGTTGTGTTAAATTGGGGATTATAGGTCAGGTTAGTCCAGTTCATTCACCTTTTGCAGCGGTGATTTTTTTTTCCTTTCAGAATTTTTTTGCAGTTGTTACTAGCAATCACAGAGGATGATGTTGTCCATAGGGTGCAAATGCCTTCTCCTGTTCTTTAGGGTCTCAACCAATTTTAGGAGGGAAGCACCAAACTGCTACCCTGAAAATACTTTTGCTCCTGTAAAGATTATGATATGGCACTCCTAAATCTTTTGTTCTTTTTAGAACACCACATCATTTGTCTGTAGTTCCTGCCTGTAGGACATCCCTTCTTTGTAGTACTTGAGCAGTTTCAAGTGAAGCAAGTGGGGAGAAGCGTCTACTGTCAGCCTTCCCACTAGATGTTGCTCTGTGTAAGAGGATGGATAGTGAAAGATAGATCAATAGACGATGAGGAAGGGAGGTGAGGCTGCTAGTTTATTATACATCACCTGTGCACATTGTTGCAGCCTATGAGCATGAACATTTGCAAATTCTTGTGATCATATCACGCCCATTTCTGAAGATGTGAGTGTAAATGTTGTTTCACGAGTACATTTAACAATATAGGCTAGACTGATTCGTGCATGTGAATGTTAAGAGTTCAGATTAATTTGTGTCTAGTGTGATACAGAAATTATCTTTGATCTTTCCTTTATTTCAAGTTTATGCCAGATACATACAGTTTCGAGTTCTTGTCAGAACATTTTGTCGATGGGCCTGTTTGTTTTACTTCCCAGGGAGTCGAGCTAAAATTTTGTGTTGGGGGCATGAATCAAGCAGGTCACAAATTTGGGGTTGGCTATACATCTTACCTTTGTTTCTGAGAAAAGTTATGTTCTGTTCCTTTGCCTCCATTTCGTGAGTAACAACTCTCAAGATTTATTTCATTTAAAATGTAAGTCATACTTGTTAAGCGCCCCAACCTACTGACTGGACAATATCTGCTTGCGTATCTCAGATTTGGCTATGACTAAGAAAGTATGAAGCTATTTCTGTTCTAATTAGGTGAAATATCATTTATTTTTGTGATTTTGAATGAAGAAAAATAATTTAATATAAGTGTGTACTTTTTTTACTTATGAAGTACTTGGTAATTTCCATGCTTATGTAGTTTTTACATAAATGGTTGCTATACAAGGTATGCCTGCCTGTGCTTTTGCTTGCCATGGCCTTGGCTAACAAGGTATGGACTCAATATGCTTTTATCACTGCTATACTTGTATGTAGAGGAGCTGAGGATTTCTGGGAGGGAGAACTCAGGTAGGAACTACTTTTTTGTGTCATTTCTCTGATCTGTCCATTTGCTTTTGTTTTTATCCATGTGTCTGTAAATTGCATGCCTCTCTGTATGGATACATTTTTATCTTTTTTGGATCAGTGACATTATGTTAACTTCTCTCTATATGATTTGGATTCTTTTGATTCCCTTTTCTGTATATCAGTTAACCAAGTTACACAATTAGATAACTAAATTTACAAGATTATCATTCTAGGCAATTTAAGGGCATGTATGGTGCATCTTTTGTCTAAACATGTGTAACTAGTACATCATCCATCGTCAAAAGTAGCATGTAAATAGTAGATTAATGCTGAAATTGAGCACAACTACCTTGATAATTTTCTAGATGTTGGCTGCTCAAGATGTTTCCTGGGAAAGTAGTAGCTCTCTATTTTTCTGTATATGCTCTAAATTTTTAGATCTTCTTTTTTGAAAACACATTACAAGTACAAACGTGTTCTTTAGAGGTTTGTCTAATTCAGTTGTGCATCAAATAAACAGCTCATGAGACTCATTTTCATGTTTCTCCCCATTTCACATGAAACTGAAAGGTGCCATCGGTCGGTAGATAGCTTCTGCCCAATCACAGTCACCTCCTTCGTTGTCAAAGTACTTGTAATTGGCGAAGGTGAGCTCTGACTCTGGTGTACAGAAGATCCGAAATTAATTGGAAGGGGTCGATGGAGACATACAATAATTGGTCTGCGTTGCCGGGTCAGTGCTTCGTCGGTTGCCATTGGCTAAGGTAGAGCGGCAAAAGGTCCGCCCGTGGATGGCGTTCTGTGCCTTGTGAACCTCCTCTGCAGGAAGTTCCAACAAGGGATCGATCCATCATTGCTGAAAGTATGTGCGTGCCTGAGCATCCGAGTTTCTAGTAGAGGGTATCCCCTTGTATGAAAATACACAGCATTGAGTATGAATGAAAATATAAAATGAAATACCAGCAGCCACAATTGCTTAAATGAGATGTTTTCCTGCTATATCGTACAATCCCTCTGTATGACCGTGTTCTAACCAGAAGATCAATTGGCTCGATCATCTGGGTAGTTGGTTCACTTATCAATCAAGTCAAGGGCTAGCGAGCTGCATGGGAAAGCATTTCCCTTTACAACAGCACTACGGTAACTGTGGGTGCAAAACCCCTAGCCGGACCATTTTTATCCACCCGCGCCCCACATCGATCAGCTCCATTCCTCGGATCAGGAATCGAACCATCACTTCCCCCACTCGTCAGTTGCTTGCCATGTTGAATCCCGATCCGTCTTTCCTTCCTCGCTCCGTACCTCTCTCACCCAGATATACAAACCGTCGATACGATGAGGTGCCAAACCCAAACTGGCCAGCAGGTCGCGGATTTCGCTAATTAAATCCGGCATGTGCAACGACGAGATCGAGCAAAATCAGGCAGCCATCGACTGGCATTTGCTTGCGCTACGCCGCGTCGCCGCGGGCGCCCGGTCAAAAGGCGAGCCACGCGAAACCCTGCCGGTCTCCAGGAACCCGATCCACATCCGCCGTAATAACGTTCGTTGCCGAAAGATAAAAACAGCTCAAAACCGAGTGGATCACCGTGACCCCGCACGCGATTTTCCAGCCCGGAATCCAGCAGGGGGATCGCTTGGCGAGAGGCGTAACCGCGCGCCCCGATCTGATCTGATCGTAACCCCGAGTCCGGCCCATCCACCCCCGCGCTGGCCGCTGCCCCGCGCGCAGGGGCGCCGCAGCAGCCGCCACTGGCCACCGCCCTCTTCAAGGCGTCCCAGGGCGCGGCCACGAGTCCCGGGCTCCCATATCGCCTCCCCTCCTATATCTCTGGACGCCAACGGCTCAGGCCCGGCCACATCAAGGAAGAGAGCGAGTTCGCCTCACCACGCGCGCGCGCATGGCCGCGACCGCGTGCGCATACGGGTACCAGGGGACGACCGGCCCCCCGCCGCCGCCGCCGCTGGCGCCGGCGAGATCCTCCTCACAGGTACCACCGGGCCCGTTCCTCATCAACTTCGATGATGACACAGAAGCAGCACTGCCGCCACCTCCCCCTCCTCCTCCGCCGCTGCCACGACCGTCGTCCAAGGCGCCTCCGTCCTTCTTTTCACGGCACCTCGGGATCTGCACCGAGGGCCTCGGCTCCGAGAGCTCCGGCGACATCGATCTCAGCGACCTCTCCGATGACGTCAACAACAACGGCGACGACGCCGGCGCCGAACTCAGGCAGGCCGTGATGCCGTGCAAGAGGCAGCACCGCGACGACGCCGGTGACGAGCCGGGGAGGGCGAGGAGCGGGAGGCCGGCGCTGTTCCCGCCGCCGATTTCGGTGATCGGGGCCGGCGGGAAGCCGTGGCTCTACCTCCGGCCTCACCGCGAGGGCGGCCGCCTGGTGCTGCGGGAGTTGAGGATACCGTCCCGGGAGCTGCTCCAGGCGCGCCGGGAGGGCGGCCGGTTCAAGCTCCAGTTCACGCAGCCCCAGCCGGAGGAGGAAGAACCAGAAGATGTCCATCATCACCAATGCCACGATCAAGAACCAGCAGATGCAATCGTGCAAGAGAAAAGGCAGGAAGGGAACGAATAGAACAGGGTTTTAGATTATTGAGGTTTAATCAGCACTCGCCAACAAAGTTCCACACTTCCAGGGTGTGTGCGCGCGCGCGTGTGTTTTTCACTTACAGAGAGATGTAAATATAGCGGAATTTATGTTCAGTTTTGTGTCCCTTCCGTCAATCATCAAATCCATTGCTACGGCTTGCAATACTATGCTGATTCAGTCCAAGCACTTATGTGGCAGGGATCATCAAAGAAAATGTAACCAAGTACAGAAACTAAGCATCACGCGTGGCACTGGTGCTGCAGCTTTGTGCACCAGAGCACTTTAGGGCACACAGAAAACAGAGTTCACAAGAATCCTGAGCTTAGTGTTGATGGGAAAGGAACAGGTCACATGTGAAAGTTAGCTGACGGGTGTCAGTTAAAGCGATCGCCGAGTGGCATTTGGAATCAAATATGCTGATTCTGCAGCTTCAGCGTTGTATTGATCTCTTCTCATTTTTTCAAGTATCCGAGCACTTACAATAGAATAAATTGAAGAGTAACAAGAAAGCATTGATGCGATTACATATTAATAATTGGATCTCTATTTTTTCAGCCAAAACCTTGCATTGCATGACAAACTATTTATTTTTGCAGAATGTGAAAATGGTGAAATATCACCAATCACACAGGTGGCTTGTACAGATGCAAGCAAAGCACTTTTGGACAGGGAAAGATAGGGAAAATCTAACATTGATGTGGTGGCAACACTCGGGGAGCCTGTGCCTTCCCAATGATGTGGAGCTCAGGTCCTATTCAAGGATAGATGCACAGACGAAAGTGGAGCGTATGATTATTTCTCACCATCCAGCGTCAATAGCACTTTATATAATTCAGGGCGGCGGTCCCTGAATATTCCCCAACCATGCCTGGTTGACTTTATCTCATCTAAGTCAAATTCCGCCACCAGCACTTCCTCATCTTTGTCGTTAGCAAGCTTCACAATTTCTCCAGTTGGTCCTGCAGAGAACCACATATCTTCAGTTAAACTCATGTTTCTAATTCTTTGATTCTTCTATCTTCCAGTATAAAGATATACATAAGCTAGATTACCTGCAATGAAGGAATTCCCATAGAAGGTTATGGTGCTCTTGCCATGCTCAGTCTCAACAGTTTCTCTGCCTATCCGGTTAGAAGCAACAAGAGGAACCTGGATAATTCAAGGTAGATCATGACATGATCAGAGAAAAGACTCAGTTTCACCAGTATCACTTAGAGGAATAGCAAACAAAGAAACATCTTCATGACTCCGCGATGAAGTTGGTAGTGCATTATGAACTATATAAAACAACAAATAGTACCAAATTGGCACCAGCATGGCCTTGCATGACACGCTTCCAATGTTCACGGGAATCCAGGTTACCATCCTGGGGTTCAGATCCAATTGCAGTCGGATAGAAAAGTATTTCAGCCCCCTGAAGCACCATTGCTCTTGCACACTCCGGAAACCACTGATCCCAGCAGATCCCTACAAGTTTACAAATGATGGCATTACTTATGAGTGAGATTATGTCACATTAATTACTATTAGTGCTACTGAACGTACAGTGAATAAGCACTAGTATCACTGCAGAACACAAATAACTTACCAACACCTATTGTTGCATACTTGGTTTTGAAAGCCTGCATCAATAGCAGTAAATAAATTTAGTAAACTTTTTCTGTTAACAAACACATTTCCAGTTCCAATATATAAATTCATATTTTCTCCCGAGGAATATACACATAAAGTTGGAGTGCAACCTAGAACAATAAGCAATTACCTTAAAGCCAGTGTCACCCGGGTTGAAATAAAATTTCTCTTGATAACCTGACAAACAGAAGTAGCTTCTTTAGATGAGATAACCCAATCTATAGTGGAACAGGAAAAATACAAATGACATTTATTACCTGGTCCATCTGGAATGTGTGATTTACGATAGAGGCCAAGATCAGTGCCGTCGGCATCGATAATGGCCACCGAATTATAATGGGCATTGTTTGCTTCTTCAAAAAAACTGACAGGTATCACAACTTCCAATTCCTTTGCAAGCTGTTGCATCCTATGGACCCGGGGGGTGGGGGCACAAAGGTGTAAGTGTTAATGTTAAAGAAATTGAACTAATGCATTAGTAATTGACTGCTGGCAGGATCAACAAAGTCTACCTTATGATAGTTGGGTTGCCTTTATAAGGCTTCGCGCGCCGAAAGAAATCCAGCCTTTGAGCTTGACAGAAATAGTGCCCCTCAAACAATTCCTAGGACAAGAATACAGAGAACTGTAAAGTTAAGTAATACAAAAAACAAGAATATCTGCACGAACTCATATCTTTATTTTTCTGCTTTAGGTTTTGAAAAAAGCATTTAGGTAAATATTGTTGATTCATAGCTAAATATGTTTATTTGTCATATATAAATTTACCTGAATGAGTACAATCTTTGCGCCTTTCTTGTGCGCTTCCCTAATCAACCTGTAATACAAGTGATCAGTCCCCATGTTTTGCAGGTTTTTCAACAAAGATAAACAGATTGATAGAGCAAATTGCAAAGCATACACTTCCTGTCATTTTTAAGTAAAACAACTCTAATCAATCATGTTTCAATTTCCTACCAGAGTCAGAATTTGTTTCAAGAATGGAATGCTGATGGAAATAAAGTTTCTAAAACTGATGAATTTTGCACACACAGGACGAGATGCTGTCCAAAATAATTCCAAAACTAGTGAAGTTTGACTGATGGACTATCCAGCCAAGAATGGCAGTGAAAGTAAATGAAAGCCACCGACACTTATGGTGAGTTCTAAATCAAAACCATTAATAAAGATTTCGAACAGAATCCAGCAAGCTCGTAGCTAATAGCTTCGTGATCCAACGATGCACTCAAATAAAGATATGCCTTCAAATATGCTACATATATGAAAATGAAGTAACAGGAAACATAGTAAGATAAAGAACTGCCGGTCAGCGTGATGAATCATATTTTGGTTATGATGCATGAGGTGCAATAGAATTGCGAACAAAGTTAAGACGGAGTTTCTCTTTTTTTTGGAATTTATAGTTTCCTTTCACTAACATGAATACCCAAATGAAATATAGCGCACTGTAACTGTAGCAGCCTACAAATTGAAAAATAGAGTCATTCCCATCAGGAAAGTGACAACGTGACTTGCAGGAAAGGTGGTAAAAGAGTAAACACTGCAAGGGTGTAAAATTGACTCATTAAACATATATGTTGCTGATTTACCCAAAATGTGATAAAAAAGTATGCTTCAGTTCTACACAGTAGCTTCAGTTCTAAAATGTGATAAAAATGTGAAGAGGAGAACAAGTCTGCGGTAATTGGATATGTTTTTGCAGTCATCAGCATGCAAAGTACAAAGATAGAATACTTGTGCAACTGGAAAGTGTTTCACTTTGCGATACTAGAATATAGCAGATCCTGTAACATAGTTAGCTGAACCTCACAAAATGAACAGATTGAAAACATAAGAATCAAATTGTCATCCAGATTTTGGAGAAGCTCTCAATAGCACAGGCAGCAGTATCATTGTATTAGAGCATTTATAATTTTGACTCACAGAAATGTATATTTTCATAGCATTATCTAAAAGGACACCAGGAAAAGGTACATAGCCGAATCCAAACAACAAGGCAGATGCCTCAATAATTCACTGCAAGAATAAAGTAGCTGCGAGAAAAAAAGGAATGGCAACGGAACAGGGAGTTGAGAATAAAGTAGCTGACAGGATTGTCCAATCCAAAGGTAGAAGGCACAGAAATCCATTGTGCAAAAACAGGGCAGTTGAGATATAAAATCATTACAGTTTTCTTCGAGGTGGTTTTGTACTTAAAAGTTTAGGCCATCTTAAACGAAACCAAATTATATTTAGTGGATACTAGGGATCAGACTAGATTACTCGTCCAGACTGCTACTGAAGTGTTTAGCAGGATGGGATATATACGTAATGGTAAAACAAGGCTATAATGTCAATGAGAGGAACTAGCTAAGGCACCGTTATTGAAAGTATACTTCCGCGGGCTAATCAAGTAATACGGTGCTAGGAGTGCGCATCGAAAGCAGATTTCAGCATAAGTCATCACAAATCAACCCCTTCTCTTCTCGGCAACAAACCACCAACATACTAGGACCAACATGTTATTAGAAATCATAGCTCCAGCAAACTTCAACGTCTGCGAGACCGCGATTAAACTAAACGGCTAGGATTTTTGGCTCCTTGGGGCCGGAATCAGGGTCCAGGAACGGGATTAACTAGGGGTTCAGGCGTGCAGGCGGCCATACCTCTCGGCGGTGGCGACGTTCTCGGCCTCGACGTCGGTGCAGGCGAACTGCACGGCAGCGACCGCCACCTTCCTCCCGCCGGCCGCAGCCATCCTCCCGTCCGCTCGGTGCGTTCCCACTTCACCAACCCCCTCCCCGCTGAGCCTTGGACTGCGGCTGCTTCTGCTTGTGTCGTCCGTCTGAAGCAGAGAAAAATGGTCAGCATTTATAAGGAGAAAAAAAGAGTCACCTTGGGGCCCACCTGCCCATGGGGTTGTTGAGGCGGTTTGTTGGGCCGAGAGCACCGGACGCCTGCCGACGACAACATATGATGTCGGTCGGTCTAGCGGGGCTGCAGGGCCCAGTACAGTTTTGCTGAGCCCAAAAGCCCATCGTTGGAAGGAACGGGGAAATCGGAAAATGTAGATCTCGGAATACTACTGTTCGCCTGGCGGTTTCAAGAAACCGTGTTCGCCGCTATCCGTGGCTCATCCTTATCCAGTTATCCTCACTCACGTGAGAATCTGACAGGTTCGGATCATCGGCCGGACACTGACAGACTCTCCTAGAAATAGGAGAAAAGGCGAAGGCGTCTACTAGAAATAGATCGACAGCGCGAGCCGATCCAGATCCGCGAGTCACCGGCAACGTGTCGACGTCGTCGTGTTCTTGGGGGAGAAATAAGAGAGGACGCGGTGGTGCCGTGTGTGTTCTTGCGGGGCAAGAAGAGGAAAGACCGTGGGCGGGGGGTGATGGCTACAAGAAGGGCCGTGGGCGTTGGGAGAGCTCTTGTTCCTCAGCCTGCGTGGGCGGCGGTTGCGGAGGCCGTGGCGAGGAGGATGGAGGGCGTCGGCGGCGGCGGCCGCGTGCCGCGCTACTTCAGCGACAAGGCCTCCGGCAGGTTGCTCAGCGAGGAGGAGCGCGCCGCCGAGAACGTCTACATACAGGTGACGGCTGCTTCGTTGACTAGTTAAGCAGCGCGATGGTGGGAGATTTGGTTGGTGCTTACTGAACTGGGTTGATCGATTGTGCAGAAGATGGAGCGGGAGAAACTGGAGAAGCTGAGGAGGAAGGCGGACAAGGACAAGGCCGAGGCCGCCAAGAGGGCCGCCGCCGCCAAAGGGGAGAAGAAGGTAACCTACACGCCGGGGATTTCGATCTTGCCACCAGCTTGATTACTTGTGATTTTTCCCCCAAATTTGCCTTGGGTTCTGGAATCCGTGTTGATCATCTGCTTGTGGTCTTTTTCGGTCGGGTTGATTGCAGAAGGGTGAGGAGGACCATCCAAGCTAATCACTGGATCAGATCGATGCTCGTGTGATGGCGTGGTGTGGGTACAGTGACTACAACTGATGCTACATGCAGATAGAACTACTACTACTCGTACTGTGTCGTGCTGTGCACTGTGGAGAGAAGCTTGTCTGAAACTCTGCTTGTGGTGTGTAATCCCCCTACCATCACTACTGTGAACTCTCTCTGAAGCGGTGGTGTGTGTGCTTTGGCGTGGCAAATGGAGGCTTGCTCAGCCTCTTACATGTACATAGTTCATCGATAATGAATAAATGTGCAGAGTAACATAGTTCATCGATAGTGAATAAATGTGCAGAGTACGGGGCCGTTTGGATCCTGAGCTAAAGTTTTGTTCGTGTCACATTGAATATTAGGAGGCTAATAGGAGGACTAAATATGAATTAATTATACTAAATATGAATTAATTATAAAACTAAAACTAATTACACATATGGAGGATAAAGGATAAACGGCGAGACGAATCTATTAAACCTAGTTCTTAGTTAATCCATCGGTAGTACGTTAGCAAATGGTTACTGTAGCACATTGTCAAATCATGAACTAATTAGCTTTAATAGATTCGTCTCGCTGTTTAGGCTTCATCCGTGTAATGAATAGATTCATCTCGCCGTTTAGACTTCATCCGTGTAATGAGTTTTGTTTTGTAAATAGTTTATGTTTAATACTTTTAGTATCTAATTAGTATCTAAACATTCGATGTCATACATTCGATGTGACACGATGTGATAGGAATTAAAGTTTAGCCTGAGGATCCAAACACCCTTTACGGAATTAAAGTTTAGCTCGAGGATCCAAACACCCTTTACGAATGGCCTCAGAGTACGAGGAATGTGGTGGTCTAACATCACAATGATGATCGATGTCATGAATTTCACGAAAGGCGGCATGCAGATGCAGTATAACGCTACTTATCATTTGGGAGGAAAGTTAGTGATCATTTGGAATCACAATGATGATCGATGTTAGGAATTTCATGAAAGGCGGCATGCAGATGCAGTATAACGCTACTGATCATTTGGGAGGAAAGTTAGTGATCATTTGGAAGGTATGGAAGGAAAGGAACTCAAGAATCTTCCAGCACTGGGAATCAATAAATTTGGGAGGTGGTATTCCAGCATCGGGAATTTAGGAGGTATGGAAGGAAAGGAACTCAAGAATCTTCCAGTACTGGGAATCAACAGTACCTTCAATTTTGGGAGGTGGTATTGCAGCATCGGGAATCAACAGGAGGTGGTATTCTAGCATCAGGAATCAACAGTACCTTCAATTTTAGCAAAAAATATTTTAGCAAAACTCAAGGGTGAGGCGAGCTCGTGGATTGCAGTTGATCTTCCAGCACTGGGAATCAACAATACCTTCAATTTTAGCAAAAATCAAGGGTGAGGCGAGCCTGTGGATTGCAGCCGGGGCTAAAAGCCTTGCGGGCCTCCTAGCGTGCATCCTTTGTATAGTCTTTTTTAGCCTTTTTTTTTCTTGCTTTTACATGTTAGAAGCTGTAGCTATCCCTCTTTAACAATGAAATAGGCACCGTTAAAAAAAATAAATGTGCAGTTTAAAAAGGAGAAGGTAACAGTGTGCGATTTGCCAATCTGACGGGAAGCGCAGCAGTGACATGAACTGATCCTGTGTCGCCGCCGGCTGCATTCGTTCTTCCAATCGCCTGCGCTGCACCCCACGCGACCACGCGACGCCGTGCCAGCTTGGTGGGGTGCCCCGTCGCAGCGCAACCGCTTCGGTGTGCCGCGCGCTCATCCATGATCCTGATCCCATCGCGGCGGCGCACGAGCGCGGCCGGGTCACGCACGCGGCGGGTGCGCTCCAGGGACGGCGCCGGATGCGTTCCGCGGTGGCTCCGGGCTCGGTGCAGAATGCCACTGCCGGCATGGCTCGCAGCCGAAACAGAACCCACGGCCTGTTCGCTTCAGCTTATTCAGCTGGCTTATCAGCCACCAAATAGTGTTTTCCTCTCACAACAAATCAGCCATTTCAACTTTTCAGCCGGTTTATAAGCTGAAGCGAATTCCCGAGCGCTGCGCCTCCGCGGTCGGTCCCAGCTTGAAATATGTGCGTGCTGTCTAAAAAGATACGTCTCACTAACATTTTCTGTTTTAAAAAAGCAAGATTTTTGAAAGAGCACTGCTGTACAATTTTTGAAATACGTGCGTGCTTTCTAAAAAGAAATTGGATTACGTGAAGGGGGCCGTTTGGGAAAACTTCTTCACCCGCAAATCCAAAACCGTTTGTGAAACCGATAAATAAGTTAGATGGCAATTTCAATAACATTTCATATTACACGACATTTCAAAGTCGGACTCGCTTGAACCGCGGCATACATCATCCGATTACTCAGGACGATCAGTAATCACGGTCACGAACACAATCAACTAGGACAAATACCATACGTCCATACGAGGACATTCCCAACAAACACAGGCTGCTCGTCAACAAAAGCTCCAAATCAGTGAACAAATAGCATTACTCAGCAATCTGGATCCAAAAAAACAAGGTGCCTCCGGCTTTGACAGTGGACACGCAGCGAGGCAGAGGGCCATGACAAAGTTTAAATTCAAATTGAACACCTGGTGAAGGTCCCATGTACAGGAAAGGCACGAGCTACTCCGGCCGGGCCGACCATGAACAGAGCAGAGAGAGAGAGCCACAAACAATCCAGAGCTAACTAGAAGAAGACGAAAATTTGCATGTGGCCGACACTACGTGACAGGCCCGACCTACTCCACCAAATCGATCTGGTGATCCGATGCCCCGATGCCACGTCCGCGCGGCCAGCACAGGTGGTGACGCCGCCACCGGCCACTGCCGTACCGTCGCTAGTCGGCTTCGCTCCCCCTCGGCCGCCTCCTCTCGCGCCGGTCGTTCCAGCAGCAGGACGCGACGTCGGCCACCAGCCACGCCCACCACCGGCGGCCACTGCTGAACCCCTCAGCCGCGGCACGCGGCTGCGACCGGACGCCCCCGAGGCAGGATACCTCGGGCGACCCGGGCTCCGCCAGCCGGTCCGCGGCCGCCTCCCCGGCCGCGAACACCCTCCTTGCGCGGCCGCCGAGCCGGCGCGGGGAGCGCCCCCGCCCGCCGTGCTCCCGCGCGACCTTGCCCGGCAGCCCGCCAATGACCACGGCCACCGCCCTCGGCGCCGGGGCGGGCGGCAGCGAGCCCCTCGCGGCGGCGGCGGCCGCCACGCTCCTGCGCGCGGCGCACTTGGGGTTGGCGCCGGCGCCCTTGGTGGAGTCGTCCCGCTCCAGCACCGCTGCGGCGCCGACTACGTCGCTCCACTCGATGTCCTCCCCGATCCTCAGCCGGAGGGACTGCGCGGGGGCGTACGGGTCGTCATCGTCGCGCTTTTCGGTGCCGGAGCCGTCAGACAGCGCGGCGTCGCAACCACACGCGGCCTTCAACTCGGCGTCACCGCCGCCTACGCCATCGCACGAGACGAGGGTGTCGAGGTCGAGCGGTGGCATCCCGCAAGAAAATGTAGGCTACTCAATGGCTGTGCGGTGTGTCTGCAAAGCACAGGCGGCAGTGAAAATGGAGGAGGGCAACTGGGTATGATTTTGAAGAGGTGTCGTGTCGTGCCGTCATGGTGAGGCGAGGGGGATCGGAGGCGCCAATGGTTTGGAGGTGGGGATTTGAAAAGGTGACACGGGTTGGGTGGGGGCGGCTTTAGCTTAATCCGGGGGGGTTGGCTGGTCGCTTTGGAGTAATTTAACCTGTGTTTGGGTGCTCCCGAGAACCCTGCCGCGTGCTCTTGTGCTTGTCTTGTCTGAGCTAAGCTAATCGAGTTTGGTTAATTCATCTGCACGACAGCACGAGTCTACCAGCAGCCAGCAGCCGCCATCCTAGCTAATAATGAAATGTCTAGTAGCCTAGTTTCTTGGTTTGTCTGTTGGATGGGTACCGGGCGCGAGGAAGGAGGGGTGCTTGGCGCCACCAGCCGTGGTCGATCGAGATGAGGATCGGTGAGTGGAAGCTTCTCTTGCCTTTTTAGACGCGCTGCTTCGATTGAGGTGGTTTGTTTTGAATCGGCCTGGCGTTTCGTGCATATGTTTTGGTAGCATACTTCTTTTAATTTGGACAAATGATGATGTCCATTTTGAAGACTAAGCGGTGTTGTCGTGGAAGAAACTGGGTCTTAACTCTTAAGACGGCACAGGGTGGAAGTTATGCTCACATCGACAGAAAAGCTTTATAAGCTAGTCCATGTTTAAGTATATTTATATTAGAGTTATATAAACTTTCAGTAGTAGCTTATCGCTCAAGGGTCCATAGCTCAGTGGTAGAGCAATCGACTGCAGATCGATAGGTCTCCGGTTCGAACCCGGATGGGCCCTTGTTATTCATTTTTTATACCTTTCTCTTTTCTCATTTTGGCTTTCTTTCTCTTTAATATCGTGCCGGCTATTTAGCCTAGTGGTTATACTTATATATAGTTTCTCACTCGCTATTTAGCAAAGTGATTCTTTTCTCTTTATTAATCCGGCTATTTAGCCTAGTGATTCATACTTATTTGTTTCTCACTCGCTATTTAGCCAAGTGATTCCTACTTATATTTTTTTCATCACTCTTCTTTCTTTCTTTCTTATTTCTTGTGGAGAGGGATGTTCAGACTGGAAAAGGCACCGGTGCATTATCATCAATGGATCCAGCTGCAGTAGGCTACAGCATTTTCCGGATTTTCAGTGACCTGTCATAGAGCTGAACCATGCGACCATTCAACGCCTGTAGCGGTCTGGAGTTGCGCCTGTAACTCCCCTCCAAAGGGGCCATCAGATCAACAGCCTGTTCCTTGGTCATCTCTCTCACCTGTAAGATGAAGGCATCCGTAATTTCCAGAGCACAAATTAAATGGTAAGATTTCCTCCACAATGCGTCTAGTAGAGGACATAGGTTTTACCTCAGCGAGGATGTTCCAGATCACATTCTCGGTACATGGAGGTGCAGTGAGGGATCCAACATATCTGTAATATCTATCCGCGCCCTGCTTCAGTTCTGTCATGTCCACCACTCCAACAGGGAGAGGATCGCCTTTCTCAGCCTTGCAGCCCTCCGAGTATAATTCAGCCAGCTGATCCTTTATCTGAATCACACAAAATAAATAGTCAAATACCAAGCATGCAACTGCACCAAAGCAGTAGTGGTCTGGTTCACATGCAAATGGTAGATCATGAACAAGCCGTCAATTTTTGAGAGAGATACTAGCCACGAACAGTTCATTCATCAGTTCCTGGCTGCGTGAACAGGTAAAAAAAAACTCCTGGTTAGGCCTCCTCTAACAATTAGAGTCAACCACTAGCTCATAGCAATAAAAAATGATATAAGAGATAACTGTCCAATGATCCAACTCTTAGCACATAGCTTAAAATATAAATGGATCCACATACTAGCTCCACATAGTATTGGAATATGTGTATGAGACTATCTCTTGATCAAGAGATAGCTCTCCCCTCTCCCTTTTTCCTCCCTCCTCCACCTAGACAAAATATTATATTTTAATCCTATGAGCTAGCTGACATGGCATCTTTGAAGAAGCCTTATACAGAGTAGTTCAAGTCTGTCTATCAAACATCAAATCATAGTGACCTAGTGGTTGATGTTGCGTGGAATATGTATAGTACCTTATTTCACTGTAGTCCGGATCCTTTTGTTTTTTATGACCAAAATGAAAAAATTACATGAACTAGTACAAGGTGAATTCCCCAAGGACATCTCACCATATAACGGAAATAATATAACGCTCCCACTCAGGTAAATCGTCAAACTAGTCTCCCCTTTCCTACACTACACTGCATAATCTCACTATTTGATATCACGCATGGATCTTGATAAATGTTATAGCCAGTCATTATTCCTATCACAAAGATTTACCTGGAAAAGGAAAGGGTCTGGCTTGCCATATCTATAAAGGATCGCCACAACAGTAATGTTGCCGTCGTCGGTCACGTGAACCATGTGGAGCTCCATTGCAAACCTATCATGGACTCAGAGTAGGCATAGGTGCATGCACTTTAGTGCAGCAGACAATCCATGATGTACAACTCATCAAGGTGCACATGCAAACCTTTGGCCATTGATGGTGTGCTCCGAGGGCGAATGCCAATGCAATTGCTTCAGCTTGTACTTTATCCCACCCACCTTCACGGTCTCAGCAGTGTCATTGTAACGGAGCTGCATCATTCAACTTCCACCGAATGATTCATATTGAAGAGCCCACAACTAAGAATTTGAAGGCGACATGTACAAATGTGAACGAATAATATCCCCATTTCCTCTTCTTTTATATATTGATTCTGGAGTTATAGTTGTTCCTAATCTTACCTATTACTACTGGAAGTGCAGTGCGGCACGCACGTGATATAAAAAGGATTGCATACATGACCATATGTATAATGTAATAATAAATGGTTACTATATTATTATTGAAATTGAAACTAAAATAACATATAACTAACAATCCAAATTCAAATCTTTATTAAAAAATAAAAATCTAATAAAGAAAACATCTTATTGTTCATCTAACAAAGTAGAAATCAAACTACATCCGTTGTTGCTTTGCAGGAAGTGTTGGACGAAACCACATAGGACTATAGGAGTCCGCATTGATTGTCTTACAAACAAACGAGCATCCTTTTTGACAGGATAGTAGTGTTTCTCGATTGGCACGTATGCTTCATCCTGCATGCAGAATATGACCACATCATTGTCGATCATGTTAGCCACATACACACTGTTAGACTTGATACCACTCCATGTACCGTGGAATGGGTAAATAGGGTTGCGCCAATCTCAGCGGTATGGATGGGTCGATCGTCACGTCTCTCCTATATCATCAAACTCGAATAGTTTCATTTCATCAACGAACTCAAACCTATCAAGTGCACTCTTGAGAACCCTGTAGTATGGACGCTTGAACCAATCTCCATTCCCTTGTACACAGATTAGTATAAGCTCGTCACCAGGTGACTTGGCTAAGTAGAAGATGCGATTATATTGGAGTTCATCGAAACGAATCTCCGCTGAAGTTATTCTCACTGGATTCTCGTCCTGGTCACCTATGTGCCATGAAAAAACAAAACCTTCGGTATACCACCCTCCCCTTTTATGGCGTCCATGTAAAGCTCTGAAAAATAGTTGTAGGGAGAGTGATGGGCAAGAAAGGTCCATACTTTTGGACGTGTAAGCTAACACATCGCAATCGAATAAAGCAATTGCTAAGTGCGGCGTTTGGCATAGCACAACTCGAAGGAGAGATCCTATATAAGGGCCACAGATAACTAAATGTTTGGAGTATTGGTCGAATTTGAACCTATCAGCCGTGGAGAACGATGGCATGGGAACCGTTTGTCCAGTTACAAGGTTCACGAGTTCTAACGACCACCTGTTCAGCCAATCATCCTTTCCACCTACCCACACCTTGTCCTTCAGATATTTACTATGCACACAGAATGATGTTCCTTCAGAAACATCATGCATACCGAGCCAGTCTACTCCTTTCCGTGCACGTACTTGCACCTTCCCCGTACCGTCTTGGCGTCTTCGACTCACGCTGAAGTCCACCCTGCGCATGCGCCCCTTCCCGTTCAGATATATACCGCACGTCTGTGTACGCGACATCAAGTTAATGCAAGGAGAGGAGGTCCACGAGACGGGGCTGGCTGCTGCCATCGTGGTCGGCGAGTTGGGCGGGCGTCGGTGCAGTGCTCCTGGCATTGAGCTCGAGGTTGACGGCACGATAACCTCTTGGACCGCCCCAGCTCCACATCGATCTACAGTACGCCGACTCACCGAGCACAAGGCCGGCAGCGCGAGCTCCAGGACGGCCACCACCGCTGAGAAAAGGTAGACGGTGAGCCTAGCCCGCAACAAAAGAGAATACCGTACCGTTGCCGCGTCCAACACACAGGAGAGAGCGCGGGCGATCGGCAAGGCCAGGAGCTGAGAATTGCTTTAGCTGTCAAGCTCGAGATACAGGAGCTTTTCAGCCGGCTTATAAGTCCAGCCGAACAGGCTAACGTCCCAACGCGAGCTGATGACGAACTCGAGCCAACGCAAGGTCGAAGGCTGCATGGCAGCGAGGACGAGGCCGATGGCGAGCTCGAGCCAACGCAAGCCCGACGGCAGCATGGCGGCGAGGACGAAGGTGTTCGGTCGATGCCAAACGAACAGTGAAGGGTGCTGCATAGGACAGAGCGTATCATCGGCGTGTCAATGAGGAACTGCGGAGTGGGGCTGACCTGCGCTGCTGAGCTTTCCATGATGAGTAATGGCGGAGCACGCGCACATGCGAGACAGCGAGAGAGGCGGCGGCGTGCGGTAGCCGGAAGGGGTTAGAGCGTGAGGGAGGAGCAGGCAAGCGTGGGCCAAGTTGGGCTCAAAGGAAGTGGCCGGACTGGGCTGAGGAAAAAGAAGGCCGGACTGGGCTGAAGAAAGATGGAGAGGAAGAAAACAGGCCAAGATGACGGCCTAGGTTAAGAAAGGAGCCTTGAAAAAGATTTAGAATTTGATTTAGAATTTTAGAAAAAATCAAACTTGGTCCAAAATTCATGAAAAATTCACCACAAATATATGAGTGTCCAAGAAGCTTAGATCCAAGGTATGATGATTTATTGCTTTTAACAACAAATAAGCATTATTTTATTATGCACAATAGAGAGTTATATGCATCAAAATATTATGGACTAATCTTGATGTGTTTAGTACTTAGTAGATTGTGGCGGTTAAGAGGGTATCGTCATAAGAAAGATTAACGACTGCGCGGCCACTCGTTTTGATTTATTTATATCATGAAAACATGCACAAAACATAGCAAGCTGTCAAAATTACAGCTCTCTTGCAGGGCATGATGAGCCCCTGGAAGATGTGGTTTTACCATAGGACGATGCCGCCTCTCTAATTAAAAGGGGCTTGGTGACACAAGCCTGCTATGTGAAGATGGAACTTTGTGGCCTTTCTGGAGAGAGGGAGTCAGATCGGGGCTTGATGACACAAAGTGTCTCGGAAGGACTTAACCTGAAGAGTGAGTGATTTTACCTTTGGGAGCTCGCCTCACAAAAGGAGCCGACCATGTTTAGACTCGACGTCGTCAATTTTCTCCCCGTTGTAACGCACGGGCATATTTACTAGTATATGTAAAAGATCACAATTCTTCGGTGGAGATCAAATCCTTATGCACTAATGAGAAAAAAAAACACAATAACATGCAGAAGGAATAGCACGAATGGAAATTGCCATCGACCGCAAAACTAAAATGATATGTTCCCGTAGTAACGATTAGCCAATAGTTGTATGTATATTTTTTAGGTTGTTGGCACAATAAAAGGTAACTATTTGGGTCAGAACAAACCGCGATGTTGAAGACGTTATCAACAATAGTTGCATTTGTAGCAGTATAATCCCTTTCAAGGGGCTCCAACTGTAGATTGTAAACTGCTTCATCCTTCACAATGTCAATTGGAGATTGGTTGATTCCTTTTGAGCAAAGTGTGAAATTAGGGCTTAAGCTCCCCCAATAGTTTGGACCAGTACTCCCACTGTAAGCAAATCTCACACCATCTGCTTCAAGTCAAAACTAGGCCCTCATCAGATATCAACCACAAAACCTTGTTAGGTTATTAGGCTTTTCGCCTTTTTCGTGCAAATTCTATGAGCACAAGTGATAAAGTCACTCTTCTGATTTTTCAGTTTCACCATTTTTTCTGTTCTGTGTGAATTTACTTTTACCAAACATTTTTTTCTTGGCTGCCATCACCTGAGGGTGAATAACGAGCCAATTCAACTTTTTCCTGAGCCTTCTTTGAACTTTATTTATTCTTATTTATATAGCTTCCTGTATCATTAGAGAGCCAACTTCAAACAGAACGACCGAACCTTAAGTTTGATTTAGAAGAAAAACGAATGTAACTCGAGCAGTTTTTAAACGAGACATAAAGCCAGCTCAACTAGATTTTTGTCATCTCATGAAGACTCTCTAAACAAAGCATTTCTCTTTCAGATTTTCTTCTCTCACAATCTCTTTAAGTTCTTTTAGTTTTTCTTTTTTTGGTTCTCAATGATTTCCTCTGAAAATGTCCTGCAACTATTATGATCTTGATAAAAAAACAGGGGGATCAGTCATTTCTTTTTTATTATAGTTTCTATGACAGCCTTAGCAGCTCTTTTTGTTGACCTTCATGTTCCCATTCATTAGGAACGTCAGGAGAATGGTCTTTATGAAATAGTAAAAAGGAGGAAACTACAAACAGCAAAGGACAGTTGGAGCTTTAATATTCAACACTGGCAGATGATCTCTCAGCAAGGTCGCCAAGATTACCATAAACGCAGCTAAACTAACTAGAACAACTAGCTAGCTTAAAAAAACCAACGCAGTACAGAGAAACAATGAACTAGCTGCAAAATGACACTTTTTGGTTATGAAGCTGCTTATGAGAATGCAGGACAAATAGAGCACGTACCATGGTCACATGCATGGTTCACAAGGAAGCAAACATACAATAGTGCGGCAAAGAAAGCACTTTTCTTGGCAGTCGCCATCTGTTAACTTCTGGTGTCCTACCTATAGATGCAGAGAACCAAAAACAAGAAGCGCTCAAACCACAAGCAGAGCGCACAAATATATAGGAAGCCTAGCAGAGTTGTATAAGCCAGCTTACTCCTAGCTGTTGATATAATAAGTGGACCAGTTCAATGGCTTTATATTTTGGCACCAGCAAAGTGCTGTTGCCCTTATTTAGTTGAAATAGCAAGATACCTCTTGTAGCATCACAGATGATTACATAATTTTCTCTAGTCTAATGTCAGCTCGAGCAGAAGGTAACTTCTCCACCAGACATAAGCATAAGAACCATTCTTAGTAACTATAAATGTATCACTATACCGTGATGAAAACAATGTAGGCATATTTTGCTTGCTTAGAAGTTGATATCAACAATGTTGACAGCCAAACCTAGATAGCACATTATGTGTTCACACACGCACACAAACAAAAAGGAAGTGGTCACAACTCAAACTACGAGAGTATATACACACGACTGGTATTTTCAAAGACAAAAGCATCCTAAGTGTATTTATGACTGGTGGAGGCAAAACTGCTGACAAACGCATCTACAAAACCAATCCGATATATGAGATGAATGGTCTTAACACATATAACAAGTGGTCTTAGCACATATATGAGATGAAAGCTGAACTAGTTCAGTGACGTCATAAAGAGATTAAATTGGAAAAGTATCATTATGCGAGGATGGCTAGTGGGACCTAGGATCATATGAGATTTTCACATTGGATAAAAGTTTCCAATGAACTTTGAAGCTGCAGCAATATTTGCTAAAAAAGAAGATATGTCACACACAGATTGCCTCAATCGATTTATAAAGAGGCTGTTGTGTTAAGACTTAAAAGCAGAGTTATCTTTCCCCGCTGACAGGAAACCAGAACTTGAGGGTTAAAAACTAACAAGGTTAAACTTAAAAGCACTTACTATTCTCCTCAATCACAGAATGATTTAGAAACAAGAATCCTGTAAATCATTTAACTGCTAGAATATATTCCCTTTGCACCCAGTGCTGCACAAAGATCACAACTATAAATGATCCAGAGTTTGGATTAAAGAAATAACATACAAAGTTATGGACATTGAAGAGCTGAATACTGAACTACCGATAACTGCCACTCCATGGGCACCCTTGTTAACTACTTCCTTGGGTAAAAAAGTTACTCCACATCAATATAATGTCAAAAGCATTACACATGGAGAAAGAAAAGGGCAGGCCCAAATTTTTACCAAATGCCCAGAAAAAGGCTTCTGGTTAAAATTCAAAATTGACCTTATGACAGTAATCTTGATGCTTTCTGCTTTGATACTATCATACTAAGAAATGAAGAGACCACAATTTTTAAAACAAACTTAGTTACAATTCTGTAAGATATGCATGTGATAAATAACATGTCTACATATATACAAAACAGGCAACATAGATATGGTATATATACACATCAGGGACAATGGACATTTGCATATACTCTCAAATTCTAACAATTTATTTGTTAATCTAGGACATCAGAAGGCTATATCATTCCTCTCAACCTCCAATGCTATTTCATTACGCCTTGTGAATGGAAGTGTGAAAGGGGGATTATACTGCAATTCAGAAAACTGAGAATCAGGCTCTGATAACATTCCTCATATAAACTTGGGTCAAAATGTGGCTCATAATAATATTATTAGAAGCTATACCTGTGCAACTTCCACCGCTGAATCGTGTTTCACTCTAAATTCAGCATCTTTCTGAAGAGATTCACGCAATTTGGATTCCCTCTGGCTAATGTCATCATCCGTAACCAAACCTGTTTCAACACCAATGGAGTATGGATCATGACACGGCAGCATGGTTGATAAAGATTACATTGGCATATAGTTACGACATACGAGTTTGTAAGTGATGATATCCTAAAAACTTAGGAGAGAGTGTCCATATTTTAGCTTCAGAACATTGAAAAAAAATGGAGATGCTTGCGCCCGTGAATACTTTCTCTAGTGAAATAAAATCTGAGGGTAAAATGGTAATAATATAGAGTTGATTGTGTTTTTAGTATTTTTTTTTTGGGGGGGGGGGACAAATACGCTACAGGGTCTCAGGTAAGATACTTGGTAAACTGTAAATAGGTAGACCTTTTATCCTGACAACTTTTTTTAAAAAAATCTGGTTGTATTTGTGTTTATCATGAAAGAAATCCATATTACAGATAGCATTAGTGTTCTCGAATGCGAAAGAACATCACAACTCCCATGTCCTATCATTCTAAATTATTTCCTGATTGAATAAAAGCATATGTTTAGTAATAATTCAAGGCACCACAGCACAGACATGTTTCACTGATTCATTATTTATCACTATGATTTCTCCAGCAAAAGGTCTTCAGTTTCAACAGCAGGAAAGGTTCATAGAACATCTTTGCATCACCTGCTTGATTCTGAATTTAACTAGATAGCCTCTCAATCAACCAGAGCAGAAGTAAAATCTACAGTCATGAACTGGATGACGGATATGACAAAGACGTACTAAATATGGACCTGAGAATGCTGCAACTGCAACGATTTTGCTGGGCACCTCCTTGATGGTCACAGAAGGATCTTTTGGGCGAGGCAAGTTGGAACCATACTTCGCTGGCATCACAAACGACATCTTCCATTTATTTTCACCAGCTGACTGCATGTGAGAACACACAAATTAAAAGGAAAGGTAAAACTTCATCACTTCCTAACCAATAATAAATTATCCTGAATCACCAAACAAATACAGCTCAAAACAGCACATGCCATACAGCGCCCACCTTCTTTGTTATCACCGGGGTGGTCATTTCCATCGTTTCACTGCTGGGCTCCCCCTTCCGAGTAAAAACAGGGGTAGTCATTTCCATTTGCTCAGAAGCTGTGTTCTGCAGACAAGCATCCTAACAATAAACATCGTGTATTTTCCCTACAATTCAGACTAAACAATGATCAAGGAAACAGCTGAGCTATAATGGGAACGTGGCAAATACCTTACCGAATAAATAAGACGCCAGCACGTTGAATGACTGAGATGATCCGTTGAAATCAAGCCCAGATCTTCCAGGCATCGTTGTTTCAGCAACAAAGTATGACTGATCAGAGTTCAGAACAAAAGACAACATTACTCAGTGAGCCTGATACGTACTATCATATCAAACTGGGTTCCATTTACACTCATGCACAATTTTAACCGTTGGGTGAAAACTGATAACGACAATTACCTCCACTTCTCTAATCTCATAGTCGGCCTCGCGCTTCAGGACGCGGAACGGGACAGTCTCGAGATCGGGAACTGCAAAATGCACACGCATCGATCTCACTCGGTAATCGAGCCCTGAAACCCTGCGATTCCGCCATTTTGGGAGCAGAAGCTTGCTAGTAAGTATTAATTACTGACCAGACATGAGGGCCTCCTCGAGGGTGCGCGGCTCGAAGCGGCGGGACGGGAAGGCGTACTTGGCGGCCTCGGCGGCGAGGTCGGCGGCGCGGCGCTGCGATGCGGCGAGCGCCTGCGAGATCAGGGCTAGCACCAGGGACGCGCGGGCCTCGGCGCCGTTGGTACGGGCGCCCGCGGCCACGGCGACCGTCCGCGGCGGGCGTGCGCCGCGGCGGCGAGGCTGGCCTGGGGCTTCGAGCGGCCGCGGGGAAGCATAGCACAGCGGCGCCATTCGATTCCTCGTTCTCGCCTCTCGGCGCGGTGTCCGCGAGCTACGCCTATTGTCTTGCGGTGGTGGACTGGCCGGTGGGCTCGTGGGAGAGAGAGGGACGGCTGCGTTTCCTCCCGGTGTTGCTATGCCGCGGCAGATTTTTACGCTGGGGCTTCTGGATGGCGGGAGCGCGAGGTGCCGAGGTGGGCTTTCGCCTCTTTGCCTTTGGCAAGCGCGAGGTGCCCCGCGACCGCCAACGTGGATGGCGTCAAAGACATGAATTTGGATGGTGTTTTGCTTCTTTTTTTTTTGCTAAAAAACCGTTGAAAGAACTGAAGTTATACAATTTTTAATTAAACCACAAACTCTAATTTGTAAAATATCAGATTCTTGCAACGAAAAAATCCTTTAATATAACGACATCAAATTTACACCAAAGAGAGTTTGGAGTCTCCAAACAATGACGCTTGGACAATCCTTTAGATAAAGTACAAATGGCACATTTTTTAAATGGAAAGCTCAAGCAGATCGGTTTCGAGATGTGCCTTACTTAATTCAGTAATATGAAGACCAATGATACTTTCTAGCATAAGTGCCTTTGGTTATTAAATTAAATAATATAAAAAAGGTTAATGATACTGGTAATGCATCACTTGTGCTCTTGTAGTGATAGATAGATGCTAATTGTGTGCAATTTTTTTTTGGATTTTTTAGGATCGATTTAACTCTTAAGGACAAATTGAGTGTTGCATTGTTCCAAATTGAAAAGAGAGGGAAGTAGCATTTGATTTGAACACTGGAGCAGTCAAATTATGAAGGAATTTTTTTTGCAACTGACCTCTGCGAACCACAAGCAATAGAAAAATTAGTAGATGGTAATTTTTATTTGTTAGAGGAGGTAAATTTTTTAGCCTATTGCAGCGTAGTAGAGAGCTAATGTTGACATGTTGTCATTTTATCTTTAATCCCTTCAATTCAAAATATATGTCACTTAAAACATCGAAACGGTCGTGAAGCTTAGACTTTTTTTCTAATAAAACAATGATGTTTCAAATTATGGTAATTAAATATGCTGAATGTAATACCATTTCTCTTCGATACATTCATTTGAAAAAGATTATTTTTTGTCTCAAGTAAAGAGAGAAAGACATTGTAATTTAAGGTCAAACACACCTTACGCATATCCACAATACTATATGTATATTTTAACTTTTAAAAATAGATGCACCGCTTAAGCATGATTAAAATTAGAGAGATTGAGTTGTAAATTCATGCTAGATTTTGAACTTCTCTTGAAAGGCTCTTTAGCAAAGTCCAACCTTTTTTAGCTGAAAGTTCAACAACATTTTTGGATGTGCAAAAATCCTACTAGCCTCCTAGCAGACACGCTGACCGGCTTGCTGAATTCTTTTTCTGGACGAACCCAAAGCCGGCGGAGCCAGCATCCCCGTTCGGACCCCGGTGGCTTTTTCGACCAAATCCGATCTCGTGGCCACGGCGAGCACACACGACCACCTCTTCCTCCTCCCCTTCCATTCCCCAGCCACTCTCCTCCGTCCTCCCCGCAGAATGCCCACCACCACCGCCTAAACCCCACCCCCAAACCACGCCGCCGTTCGCCATGGCCACCGCCACCGCTTCCATATCTCTCACCCTCCATCTCCGCCTCCGTCCGCCCCTCCCTCCTCCCCGCAGAGCTCCGCGACATGCCGTCTTCCTCCTCCCCACCCCTTCCCCACTTCCCCGACGCCTCCGCGTGGCCCCGGGCCGGCCCCCGCCGCCCACGTGGCGCCCCGACGTGCGGACGCGCGCCGGTAGCTCTATCGGGGTGCCGCCCGCGCTCGCGCGCCCCGGCGGCGCCGTGGAGACGGACCGCCTCCCTTCCGACGTGCGGGACCGCGCCATGGAGGCGGTCGACCACTTCGGCGGCCGCGTCACCATCGGCGACGTCGCCTCCCGCGCCGGGCTGCAGCTCGCGCAGGCCGAGCGCGCGCTCCAGGCTCTCGCCGCCGACACCGAGGGATTCCTGGAGGTGCGTCGTTGTTAGTAACTTCGTATCCTTCTCCTCTGCTGCTTACCTTCCGGAATTCGGTGATAATCGTTGCGAACGGTGTAGGTGTCGAATGATGGGGAGGTTCTGTACGTCTTCCCAAAAGATTACAGGACAAAGCTGGCAGGCAAGTCATTTAGGATGAAGATCGAGCCTCTGGCGAATAAAGCTAAGGTATTTGGAGCAAGGGGAAGTGTAAAGGGTGCTTTTGGTCACCTCGAATTCTGCTGATACTGGTTTGTGGTGGTGCTTGTTTACACTTTCCAGGAAGTGGGTGCTTATTTGGTACGGGTTTCATTCGGGACGGCACTCATTGCCTCCATTGTTTTAGTGTACACTACCATAATAGCCATTCTCTCAAGCTCAAGGTATGTTTACTATTGCAGGATGGAATTAGCGTGCACTAATTACTGTATGTTTACTGACTGAATTCCAAAGGTATTCTGGCACAATGTCTTCATCTTTGTCATATTGTTCAATTCCCTGAAGTGAGCATTCTGTGAATGTCTTACTAACTAAACTACATGCTGAGAATGAAGGTTCTAATAAATATGTCTACCTCTTCTGGTGTATATTTGGCTCTATCTAGAGATGCTTTTGTCTTAATTCAATCCATAAAGTGTAAAACGAAATAAATCTGGAAGATTTTCATGAGTACTATTTTGGGAACTTTAGGTAGGTGTTGTTATTTAACTCATCGTGCCTTTGATTGATAGCACTTACTCTTCTACTAGCAGTGATGAAGATAGTCGTGGTAGGCGGCGGAGATCTTATGGTTCAACTATCATCATTCCGACAGATATGTTCTGGTAAGTTTCATGTAATTTTTATCAGGTGTTTCAAAACTTTTGATGGATTACCTCATTACCCTATTATATTTTTGCCTTAAAGGGACAAAAAGATAACACCCTTTGCTCTTGGGCTTGTGGAGCTACTCAACCTGTCATCACCTCACTTATCATTGTACATATCAAGTTGGATATTGCCTGTACTTCGCATGTCTAGTGTTCTAGAATTTCATATTCAAATAAACCATCCCAGGGGGAAAGGAAAAAAGGCCCAAAGAAAGTTCTATTTGAAATAAGTCCCAATGAAAGTTCTATTTGAAATATTGCTTATTGGCAAACCAATAGTAGAGAACACAGTTGAAGTACTTATTGTTATATATATTTTTCTTGGAAGGTATCCATTACACTCTTCATGTAAATCATCTAATGATTTTGGCATGATAATGTTCCTGATGGGATATTCATGAAGGCAACTGTAACTACCGTAGCAATGATTTTAAGCTATCCAACTATTCGATCGTTTGAAGAACCTGTATTCTGGTGCTGCAAAGTTCCAATGTTATACCTCTCACCAGTCCCTGTTAAGGTGACTACAATGAAATGGGAAATAAACCTACACATATCATTTGGAATTTGCAATTTTGTACCTGAACAGAAATTATCATGTATATTCTTATTATTCACACTATTCATGGCCTGCAGGTACTTGGATGCAGATTATTACAGAAGGCGTCGAGTAGAAAAAGAAAATGGGATGAACTTTATTGAATCTGTAATCTAAAAGGGTTTGACTTGATTTTTCATTCTCACTATGTAATGATGGAATGTGTGGGTAGCTGAAACTGTCTGTGATGTTGATTAAATCAATTCTGCAGATATTTTCTTTTGTGTTTGGGGATGGTGATCCAAATGATGGGCTTGAAGAGAAGCGGTGGAAAATGGTATTTTCTTTTCCTTTTGAGAAAATGTATCTACTCTATTTGAACTTGCCATGACCATCTTTTTCATAATTCATAGATTGGGCAGTATATTTCATCAAATGGTGGAGTTGTTACAGCTGAAGAACTGGCACCATTTCTTGATGTTCCGCCACCATCAGAAGAGTCCAAGGCATGTAAACTCTGGCCCAAACTGCTCAATTTATTATTTATTTTGTTAAACTTGATTAAGGTCTCTACTCCTGGTACCTTTAAAAGAAACATATTCTTCCTTTGAATTATAAATTGAGGTGAGGGTTATCATATTCATACCATCTCTTGAACTGCAGGATGATGAATCATTCATTCTTCCAGTTCTTTTACGCTTCCAGGGACATCCAGAGGTTGATGAGCAGGTCAAACCTTATTCTCTCTAATATTTAAGGCTATTAGAGAACTGCCATTGTCTAATGTGGTCTAAGCTTTCAGTATAATTGCCAATTACATCGACACTTCATGCTTGAGGCAGTGAACTTTTAAATAACTTAATGGTTTTGTTTTTCTTATTTAGGGAAACATTCTGTATCGGTTCCCATCACTGCAACGTACTGCTTCATCAAAAAGTGGTGGGAGTAGAGAATATGTGGGCACCAAATGGTCCGCGATGTTTGGTGGAGTTGAAAAGTACTTGGAGGAGAAACTGTGGAATTTCAGGTCAGTATATATCATCCGTACCGCGTTGCAAATTAAACCTAGATGCAATTTTACCCAACAGGGGGGGGGGGGGGGTTGACTTGGAACTCCCATGATAAAAAAATTAGATTGTTACTAGTATTTCGGAAGTATGTTACATCGGCAGTTATATAGTTGATCTATTAGATTGTATTTTTTTTGTCAGCTCTGAATTTGCTATTTTTGATCTATTTTATGTATTTTCATACACCGACCTGTTGATTTTGTAGTAAAGCAAATGCATCAGAGAAGGCAATGGTTGCCGGTTTAGGAGGACTTAATCTTTTTGGTGTCATCATTCTTGGAAACTTGTTGAAGTAAGAACTATAATTCTGGCCCCAAGTATCATTGAATTGTGATTCTTTTTACTAACGTATGTATTAAATTTATCTTGAAGGCAAATGACAGTGACACCTGGTGGACTTATCTCATTTGCTGCACAGTTATATCCTTTGCTTCAGGTATGGCTGGGCTTGATATGCCTGTCTAGTACTCTATAAAGTGGCCCTTCGATTCATTAGTCATTTCAATTAGCCATATGGCCTGACACAAACCATTAACCCTTCTCCTTTTTAGGTGACTTTCTTAATGTTATGAATGTTAAATTGTTGATTGTGGAATTACGTTGTGTACTTATGAATTAAGAATGTTATCACAATATGTACTGATACAATGTGTTCACTTGTAGATATATGCTGGCTCCTTTTTTGCAATACCATTATTTAGATGGTTTCTGCTACGCAAAACCAACAATGATATTAGAAAGAGGAATAAGGCCAGAGAACAACGAGCTCAGGAACTCCTGTCACCGGATTCTTCTCTCAGAAGAAAGGTAATAACAATTGAAGTTCCACACAACTCTATTTAATTCTTTTTTACCCACATGTAGATCTCTTCAGAGAAACTCAGGATGGGTTTGGGTCATTCACGTAAACCTTATAGGTCAGACTTGGTTGTGATAGGTAGCAACTTTCTTGTTCCTTGCATCAGAAGCTTCTGGAAAGAAACTACTGCTGTGCTTAACCTATAACATCAAGTGATAATATTCATTATTATGCAGCTTGGATCATCTGTTGTTAACAGCTGCATCACAGTTGGCTACTTCTATAAAATGAAAATAGACATAAACATGAAAGTTTTATTGTACACATCTTTATTGCATTCTTCAATATCAGTCAATTTATCTTGGTGTTTTATGCATTTTAGATACTAATTGATGATACTTGGTTTCATGACCTTCACTAAGTGATAGTATTTCTTTTTTCTTTTTTTGAACTTTCGAAGTAGCATAAATTTGGCTTGTGCTTTCCTATCTTTTCAGTTGATCAGTGCACGCGACATGGCTCAACGGAAAGTAATTACACCAGAAGAGATTGTCTACACTACCGAAAAGGATTTATTAGAGCAGGATTATGAAGTCAAGGAGTGGGAGAGGAGATTTAAGGAGCTTGAGTCAGAGTGATGGGCACGATGGATATACTTGAGACTTGACATTCACAGTAGCTCTACATGGTCGATGAATTTTTTTATCTGCATCCGAATTGAAGATAGGTCTGATTGAACCATTCAACAAAGTGAAATGTGATGGTTCTGGACCCCCACTGACAGACATACGGCATACCACCAGTCCACCACTATGGGGTGCAAGTTTTGTGGAAGCTGTTGGTTTAATTGAAATCGACCATGGTTTGCAATCTGATGTACATAGCTGTGACATTGATCTGCACATTTGTATAGGTAAGTTCCATTCATGGGGTTGGAGATCAAATTCAGAATTGGACATGAAAAGCCGGGACATGATTTTACTCGGTTTGATTGGAGCCCCATCACAACATTTAAAAGTAACACACCTGTAAACAGTTGCCTTGGGCATTCATGTCAAACTCTGTCTAGAGATAGACATGTACTGTTATAGCCTTCTGGGAATTGATTCATGATTGAAAGTGACAATTTCTAGCATTAACCTGAAAACGTGTATCTCCTGTGTGTACTTGTCATTGCAAGTGAAGGAAAACCATTCAATCGAATAACGATGTGTCCAGTTTCCTCACTCCATACATGTAGAATAAAACAAGGGAACTCTGCTAATATCGAAAAGAAAAGTATTGCATTTGCATAGATTTGATATCAATTATCCACCAATACATATTAGAAGTCAATGCAGCTGTTGCTATTGTTTCTACCTTTCTCTGGGTCAAAAGGTAAGCTCACATGAGTCGATCATGCACATGCTTCAGTCAAGTTCTAACCTAATGTCAGTATGAATCCAACAAGGCTCCTGAACGCATCAGAAATCGAGAGTACACACCCAGGTTGAGATGACCAGATTACTCAGTAATGTTCCTGCTGAATATGCAGTTTTGTTAGTTGTCTTGACATACAGAGAAAACATGTTGCACGGTCATAATTTCAAAAGGAGTAAAATACGCGACCGGTCCTCGAACTTACCTCGATATGCCATATAGATCCCACTTAGAAAACGAACATCCAAATCCATAAACTTGCTAATTGATTCCAAATTATTGTTATTTAGATTAAATTGCCTATGTGTATGTTGACTGCGTGCTAAAGCGGATCTGGTACTGGCACATGGGGCCCACGTGCCAGATCCCTCTCCTTTCTCTCTGCATTCTCCCTCTTCTTCACCCCTCTCCTGCCGTACTCTCTCACGCCCTCTCCAGCGAGCCTTGAGCGGCGCGACGAGCCCCGAGCTGCATGGTGTGGGCGGCCCTGAGCAGCGCGGTGTGCCCCAAACTGCGGGGCGGGAGCGGCCGCGGCGGTCCCGAGCTGCGCATCTCGGCGGAGCTCCGGGACGCGGCGGCGAGTCTCAGCGGAGCTGGAGGACGTGGCGACGGCGGCGGCCCCAAGCGGCGTGTCTCGGCGGAGCTCCGGGACGCGGCGGCGGGGCGGCCCCGAGCAGCGTTGCGGCCAGGGCTGGAGGACGCGGGGACGGTAGCGCCCCCAAGCGGCGTGTCTCGGTGGAGCTGCGGGACGCGGCGGCGGGGCGGCCCCGAGCAGCACTGCGGCCGGAGGTTGAAGCGAAGTGAGAACTTGGTGGCGAGCGTGTGGTCGCTCTGAGCTCCGACGAGCTGCTCCACCATCTGGGCTGCGGCTGCTGGTACAGGGAAGAAGAGCGGCTCCACCACGAAGATGAGAGAAGAGAGAGAAGAGGGAGGGAGGGAGAAGACAGAGAGGAAGGGGGAGGAGCAGGCTCCACTTGTCAGTTCCACATCAGCATACACGTGGCCGATTTAACTTATAAGTAACCAAAATTGGGATATCCGGTGAACCGATTAGCAAGTTTAAGAAGTTGAATGTGCGTTTTCTAAATTTGAAGATCTAGATGGCACACCGAGCTAAGTTTAAGAACTGACAGTGCATTTTACTCTTTCAAAAGGATTTGTTACCTTGTCAGTTGTCAGCACGAGATGCTCAGCTCACATTCCCTGTCTGCAGTTGTTAGCACTCCGTCTGCCTTATGCTGACAAGACGAAAGCGACGGACGCGATGGCGACCAGTGTAAACAATTGAATCACCTGCCAAACACACAAAATGCACAAGGGAACATTTGAGCATTGCTAGTACAGGAATGATGCTTTCGCCCATCATTACAGACTGATGAACATTTGTTTGTGTGTTTGTGCTAACGCAACTACTGATCACGGCGCATCCTCCTTTGGCGGCCTTGGTGGAGAACTCGATTCCTTGCCTAACCTGGCCACGGCCACTTTGGCTGCCACTCGGCATCTCACTCTCCCAGCTCCACTAAAACGTGGGACACCAGCATCTACGGCAAAAGTCGTTGCTATCCAACACTACCCAATCCATGCGTGACACGTCGAAAGCTTGCAAGAAATGTACAGCAGAGAGAGCATTTGCTAAAAAAGAAAAAAAAAAACTGAAGAAGAATGAGTACCTGTCGCGCTGCATTGGACACGAGCATCGGCGGGAGGTAGCCGTGCAGGCCGACGTTGTACACGGGCGTGCCGTCGGGGTAGAAGAGCCCGTAGTTCCTCTCCGACGCCGGCCCCGGCTTGAGGTTCTCGTTGAAGAGCGCGAACACGTACACGTCCACCGGCGTGGCCGGCCGCAGCGGCGTGCCCTGTTTCATCTCGATCCGCTGCAGGAGGTTCCGGATGTAGGTCCCCGCGTACTCGGGCGTGGCGCCCGGCTCGTCGGGGTCTCCCCTCGACGGCCACCCGGTCTCCGACACCTTCACCTCGACGTCCGTGTACCCGAGCGCCTGGATGGCGGCGTACACGGCGTCCACCTGCGCGTACAGCATGTTGTCGTAGCGGAGCCCCGTGCGCGGGTCGGCGACGCCGGCGTTGGGCTGGAACAGCACGTACTCCAGCGGCACCCGCGCCGGGTCTTCCTTGTAGGCGAAGTACGGGTAGCAGTTGATGAGGAACGGCGACCGCGTCGCGGAGAGGAACGCCAGGAACGGGCGGAGGTGCCCCAGCGCCGCCGGGTGGAACGCCCCCGACGAGGGCGGGAACGAGGGGCCCATGATGTCCAGGGAGTGCGCCGTGGTGACGTTCACGCGGCCCTGCAGGCCCAGCGCGCTCAGGGCGCGGTGCACGGACACCATGGCCGGGAGCACCGCGGCCTGGAGCGCCGTGTCGTTGCCCTTGAACACCTCGTTGCCCACGGTGACGCAGGAGATGCGCGCCCCGGAGAGGAGGTGGGGCACCACGTGCTGCTGCAGCCACGCCTGCGCCGCCGCGGGGCTCGTCATCGACGGGACGGCCTCGTTGCCGATGCCCACCACGAACTCCACCCCCGTGCCCAGGAACGCGCGCAGGACGTTGGGGTCCGCGTCGTAGAGCTTCACCTTGCTGATCCGCATCGAACGGAGCAGCCACGACACCCGCGCGGGGGAAGGGAGGTTGTTCGCGATCTGCCCGTAGTTGACGCCGATCGACAGCGCCTCGGCTACCGCCACTCCCTCTGCAAATTGTCATGTCTCTTACTGATCAGTTGTTATTTTGGACTCATCCAGTATGTGTAAAAATTCATGCTAAGTATGATGTCGTTGCATATTTCTGTGAATTTTCAGCGATCGATCATCCTTGATCCGTGCACACGGAAGCAAGCGGAGAATCCCAGTTTCGATTCTTGTGCTATAATTTGACCATTGCAGCGGCACTAAGCTTTGAAAATACGGCAATGGCCTCGAATAATTCATACCATGAAACGAGACACGCTATGGCTAGTGCGGAAAGCTGTGAACACAGTACTCCCTCCGTTCCAAATTTTATATCGTTTTGCATTTTTTAAGTTCATAAATATTATTATATATGTAGACATATATCTAGATGCTAGTAAAAAACTATGAACCTAAACGACCTACCATTTAGAATGGAGGGAGGAGTAAAAAGCAATCTAGATACTAGTATAATACAAGGAAATGTACAGGTATAACAGTACGGAGTACGCGATCCAATGGAAGCAAGATCTCAGTGGACCACATGGGCATGTGGTTCATGCCGGATTGCCATTGAGAGCTACCGAGAACCAGAGAAAACGGCTATTAAATTGGCCAAATTATTCCAAAACCACGTGGAATACCAAATCGCAAGTTGCACAAATAACGAATATGATATATCTCTCTCCGGGCTACACCAGATGTAGCTGGCGACTGCAACTTTGTGGAGAAAGCAGCTCCAGCTCATCAGGGACAGATAATTCAGACGCCCAGAGTATGAATGGGGGAGAAAATGTGGGGTGCTGGAGCGAGTAAATTAAGGTGGCCACTGGGCATTTTTAGCTTGGAAAAGAGCCGTGAAAAAGTTGATATGGTGATTCGGCGTCTGGATATGTCGCCATAGTGGGCGGCGGGTTACGCCATGGCGCACTTGGCAAGCTGGAGCCATTTCTATCTCTCTCCTGCTTGAAATGGTGAAGTGCTAGTGCAACTAGATGATGATATAATTGATCTCAGCAAGCGCACATGATAATGTACATGATCTTAATTTAACAAATGCGCTTTCTGCCCTATAGATAAAATCTGGGTGAACGCTCATTCTAACTAGATAGTCTCAAGCCGGAATTGAACTGAGATCATTGATTCGACCTCCAAGATTGGCAAAGGCAACACAAAAACCGGAGTCGAAGATTGGGCAACTATATCTTACAGTTATCACAAAGGGAATTTGGGATTTGGTCATATCCTACCACAGTAGGCATTTGGCAAGCAGATTCTATAGACGATTGCACATGGAGAGTTAGCTGATTAAACTCACCTGTGAGGAGGAATGGCAGGAGCAGGACGAAGAAGCAGGCGGCGGTAAGCTTGGAGGACGGAGCTGGCAGTGACTGCGCAGTTCTTGACGGCCTCCCGGCTGCTGCCATCCACTCACTCCCACCGATTCTGCCGCTCCCCCAAACAGAGAACACGCGCAGCGCCGCAGAGGAGAAGCGAGCTGCGCGGAGCCGCAGGCTGCTCGAGCTTGTTGGCCTGCAAGTCCCTCTCGCACGGCCACGCGCGTCGCTACGTGTGTGCGCTTGCGTTGCGTTTAGTTGCTCGGCAGGGGGAGACGCTCGCACGCAGGGGAATGGCTTGGAGGCCGTTTGGCTATATAGGCAGCGGAATGTTAGCGGTGGTTTCAGGTAAGGCTGAAAGGCCCTCCCCTCTGCCTGGCTTGATCTGGCGAGAGTGCGAGGAAGGAGACGGACCAGTCGGATGACAGGCCCCGGGTCGGGCGTCCTCACCTCAGGCCACCACACATGCGCACTCCCAGGCTCCCAGCAGAGCGGCACCTGCCAACTCCATTCCTGACGGCCTGCATGCAAGTCACCGTCGTTTTGTATCTTTGCAGTGACGCATGACGCGTCGCACTTGGTAAAATCACTAAACCTGATTGTCCGAAGCAGTGCGTTGAGTGAAGGTACCATGAAACATGAACGCAGCACGACCAAACAGTGAAAACCGCGTGGTCACATATGTTCCACGTTTCTATTGGGAAATTTTGAATGCCAATGCGTTGCTATTTGTCAACTGTCTGATTTCTTTTGTTTAGTCGATGTCCAATCCAATGGCCCGTAACCTTTCTTCAACCTCTCAATTCAAAAAATAAACCTTTCTTTGATCCCCAGGTTCCAACCAAAGAGTATAATGACCCATTTCCCTTCCATCCAAGCCAGCACAGATACTTCCACATAAACACATTCCACACACATTTATATATGTGTAATTTGAGGTCTACTTCCTACACTCACACTCATATGATCTTAAACACCAGTTTGCAGCACATGTTGAGGCTGCAGCAATCTAGAAAAAATCTTGAAAAATCCACCTAAATTCCACTTCCGAAGGAGATCGAACTTAGAACCTCCTACTGAGGCGATGATACTTGGGCTTCTGGTGACTAACCGGTCCCAGGTCTGTTCGCACATCCACTTTTATTGGAAACAGTTCCTCTGTAATAATCTCATGCCACTGTTGGGTGGGCTCGATTAGATCCACGTGGTAGTCACTCTAATATAAAAAGTACTCCATCCGTTTTAAATTGTAGATCTTTTTGATTTTCTAGTTACATAATTTCTGCTATGCATATAGATATATATTATATCTAGGAAAATCTATGTACGTAGAAAAGTTAAAACACCTAGCAGCAAAGGCCCGGCGGCCGGCACGCACGTGTCTCCGTTGCCTGAAGCAAAAGCCTGAAGATTCTCGTTTCAGAGTAAAACGAGCTAGTTTTGGAAGCTTTGACATGCCTTCCCGCGGAGTGGCAGCTAATCAGGGTAATATATTGCCGCTTCGCTATAAGGCAGCGCTCTGAATTTTGCAGCTGAACTTTGCGGCCGAGATAGCAGGGCGAGAGCCGCAATTACACGTAGCAAGTCGCAATAGTATGGAAGCAAATAACCCTAACTACCTTAGCCCACTACGACTCACACAGTCACACCCCCAACTCAAATGCTCCACCCATCGGCTACCTGTAGGTTGCCGCCACCCTTCGCCTCCAGATTCGGTGCCGCCGCTGCCCGAGTTGCTGACCTACAGGTGCACGCCCACATTGCCGTGCGCCACGCCGTCGCGAAGGTCGCAAACTTGTCGCACTTCAGTCAGCAGCGGACAATGTTGTTTCTGACAATGACAACGAATGATAGTCTTGTGAAGCTCATAATATATTTCTTTGCAAATTATATGTGATGATTTAATGTGTGGAACACTGAACGTCATGTTTGTTTTCTTAATTTAAGTATGTGAGACATCAGTTATTTGTATGCAATTAAATATCTATTTATACTTATTATTCATGATATATATATATATATAAAATTAAAATTATGTGAGATTATTAGGTGCGGCTATTGGAACTTAGTGTCCGCTATCCGTAATCCGCTGCGAACTCGCCGTACGCTATTTATTACCTTGCCGCTAATGCAATCTTCCGATCCAAGTGGAGACAAGAGAAAGGGCAAAGAGAGATCTGCAAATCACTCGTAAAAACGCTTTCCAGCTGCTCCAAACAGCGTTTCAAATCCGAGTTTACCGGGAGGCTTCGTTCTCTTCAGGTTGGTGCCGCCGCCCGCAGCCTCGCCGCAGCCTCGCACTCGGAGGAGTCAACCAACAGCCGTCGCACTCACACGTCCCTTGGCCACGCATTGACACTCTGCCTCCACTGACAGCGTGGCCCAGCGGGCGGAAGCCTCGACGCGTCGGCCGCCGATCCGGCACGGGGACGGGAGCGTCGGTGCGCTCTGCGTCGGTCGGACCGGAAGACGCGGATCCGAGTCACCACCCGTCCGGCTCGGCTCGGCGCGGCACGTGCGTTCCGCTGCCTGCGCAGCCCACTCGCTCTGCTGGACCTGGACGGCGACCGACCGGTAGGTGGGGCTCCCGTCCTGATCGCAAATCCAAAGCGCTCCACGCATTTCGCGTGATCCGTCCCCGCTCCGGGCTCCGGCGGATCGCGTTTGCTCCCTGCCCCGTCTTTGGCCTGACCCGCACGCCGGAAGCGGAAGGGAAGCTGTTGCGCGCACCTCATGGGAGTACGGGTCTACGGGACGGGAGTACTGTGTTTCCCGGTGTTTGGTGTTTCACCGGACGAAATAGTAACACCTCCCTGGTTCATTTCAAAGTCGCGGGAAACTGAACTTCTTGAGTTCCAGTGTTACACCACGCTTGGACGTGGGATACGGATTTGTATTGCAACTCATGAATGACTTCTCTAAATAGAGAAATAAAAGTACTGGAAAGATGAGAACGCTTTAGTTGTTCAAACAAGAGAGACAATCTTAATTTTCTTCTTCAAGCAAGTGCGCCTTTTGTAACCTCTAATCCAACTCCCATCCCAATCGTCTCGTCACGGATGGCTTTTTATGAACACTGTAAAACAGCAATACACAGTCTTACTATTACTGGTTGAGGCGCACAAATTTAGAAAAAGTCTATTTTACTCCCTTTACCTATCCACTTTATCTACTTAACACTCTGAACAAAATTTAGACTCACTTTACTCTATCAACTATTTCATTTTGTCCAATCTACCCCATAATTAGATTTCTCTTTTTCTCTCCATGTATGAGTTGAATTTTGAGTTTAAATTTTGTGAGCAGATACAAAAACATGATACTTTATGTTCAAAAATCATATTAAGAATTTTTCATGGTTATTTTCATAGGTCATGAATATTTAATACGAAATTAGTTTTAGATATACAAAAGATCAAAAGTAATCATGAAAAGTTGCTAATGTATTTTTCTAACATAGAGCATCATGTTATAAGTCAACTGGCAAAATCTGAAATTAAAACTCAACTTGTACGTGAAGAAACAAAAAAGAGAAATATAATTAGAGGGTAGATTGAACCAAATGAAATAGTTCGAGGCAAATGAAATAGTTTGGGAGAGTAAAGTGAGCCTAGATTTTTCTTAGGGGGTTAAGTGGACAAAGTGAATAGGTGAGGGAGTAAAATTGACTTTTTCATATTGATAAAATAACTTTCGCATTTGGATGGGAAAAACTATCCTATTGAGTCTAGTCGCACTATTAGCATGGACCAACTTCCTATTTCCAATAAAGTGTATGTAGTGTTCTTTTTCTTTGCAGATGAAGATTTTGTTTTTTGTGAGGAGACGAAGAAAGATTACTGTCCAAATGAATACAAAATATTAGGTTTGTAGGGTGTAAATTAGGTTGAGTACTTATACATGTCTCAAGTTGCATGGACCTATTTTTAGTCATGCTACATGTTAACCGTTTATGCTGTTAATAAGTTAGCCCTCGACAATGTAGTGGTAGGTTGCCTCTGTGAAGTGGCCATCCCAAACAAATAGGCACACCATATCAGCCATGGTAAGAGAACCGTCTTCTAAACCACCAAATAGGATTAATAGGCCTGGTTTAGATAGGTCGTTTATTTTGAGAACCAAGCTTGGAGGGTATACGGAGGTGGTTGTAACCCCTACCATTAAGGATTAATCCATATGTTTCATGCACTACATAGTTTTGAGATTAAGTTCTATCTCGTGTGAATTTTTTTCGCGAACGTGCCTTAGCACGTATTTCATTAAGAGAAAGAGCAATATGTCCATTACAAACCTTAATAAGCAGAGACTATTGAGATGGTTACAGAGCACCACCAAGCAAGTGGGAGGCGACCCAACATGAAACAAGAGCAGCAAGAAAAGTGGGAGGCAACCCAACATGAAATAAGAGCATCAAGAAAAACAAGGGAGGAAACACCCTTAGACTCACAAACCTAAAAGCCCACACTGTTGATGGCTGTTAGCATGACAATTGTGAACCGTAAGCGTACGGATCAGTTGTAGCTCTTCCCTCAGAGTATTCCCCCAAGGTTTATCAATCCGTGGAACTTATAGCACAAGATCTATTTCAACTAGCATTATTAGTATTAACTTGGTGTTTATGAGAGACTCAGATCCAATCTACTAAGCATGTACAGATAGATAACAGATAGAGTAGATGTAACCAATCTAGAGCAACTTAGACTATGCATATATTGTAATTCTAAGCATGGATAGCAAAGCAACACAGATATGATTCTAGTAAAAGCATCTTTAAATCTACACCTCTGGTCCGGATCCCGAAACTCCCCACCTTACACAAGAAAGATCCTGTCACGATCACCTCTATCAGCGCAAGCAAGTTAAGGGCATGATCAAGAAAACATGTCATACTCATCGGTAGACTAGGCATGCAAATCTGGTTACCACAACCATATGAACACCCTAAGCAATCTATCATCGATGCATAGATTGAAAAGCAAGCAAAACTGATAAAGCATAAAACTATCGAAGGAGATACTTAGATCGCTAAGAACATGAACAGATCTATTACTTCACCATGAATGATTGTACATCACAAGATCACCACTGGGATCCTACCTTGATCTTGATGACTCCTAGCTCCACAACTCCAGCATGATCTTCCTTGCAGGGTGATCATGCCGGCAGAGGTTCAGCTACGCTAACCTCTGAGAACTGCACAACCCTCAGCTCTCCGGAGAGGTGTCCCTCAAGCTCCTTCTGCTTCTCTGCTGCTTCACGTCGAGTATGTCATCTTGGATATGGGGCTTAGTGGATTTTTGGGGTATTTATAGTCCAGAGAGCGCATGGCAAAATTTGGAAGCCGAGAGGGCAAAGGAAACCCCCAGGCTGATCAGCCTGGGCCTTCCTTTTAGCTCCTCATGTCCTGGTTTGTCTCCAAGTCTCCCTCGATGCTCTGGAGTCTTCCTTTCACTTGTATGTGGGCCTGGCACATCGATAGCTTCAGGATGAGATTGATCTTCAATAACTTTTCAAATCTCCGCTTGATTTTCTTTGATTCCTTTTTGATCCTGAAGTCGTCCTTGTCATATCTTCACAAACTTAGCCTCTAAGTCTTCTCGAAGAATTGCTTGCTAAAAATAAGCTCGAAGTGGGACTAGGGAGCTCCAGGCCGATCGTCCTGAGCCCCTATAGGCCGATCGGCCTGGGCCCTTTAGCCTTCATTTTTCGTCTGGTTCATTGATCGTTCAGGGCTTTATCCAAAAATATGTTTCTAGGTCCAATTTTATACAAAAATAGAATATCTTCCAAAATACAAAGCACAAGTGAAAATGATCGGTTTATTAGGTGTGATGAATAGTTTAGGTATTAAATTCATATCATTATTAAAATATAAACAGGAGTAAAAGTGTGTCAATAACGAGCGTCAGCACACAGCACCCCTACAATAGCACCTGTAAAGAGATACTACACCACAAAGGTTGCAAGAACGAGGAAGGCCAAAACCTGGCAAGGATGGAAAAGTATCCATCCAAGTAGCACAACCAGCATGGCCACAGTGGCCCAGAGTCTACTACAACATCAGAACCATGACGGTAAAGCATCCGCCAAAGCATCATGGATCACGGCGGCAAAGTATCCATCCGACCAAAGAGTCCGCATGAAAGTAACCACAACTAGCAAGATGGCAAAGCATCCATCACACAATAGCAACCTAGGCAACCAAACTGATGGTGGGCAAAACAAAACAAAGGCAGGTTCAGGGGCATCTCCCCATGGAAGATGACAGTGACCGTTGCCGCCACCACGCCGAGACCCAACACCTCAACAAGAAGGATAGAGGGATCCCCACTGCAGCCCGTAGAACTTCCAAGATGATGCCTCAAAGAAGGGAGCAACACAACTGGCGCCACCATCGTCCAACCAACATGGTCAAGGTTTTCACCTAGAAAGTTCGCAAGAGAGGAAGAGGGGAAGCAGATGACGCCTTCAACAAGGTAGCCGGCACCCGAGCACTTCATCGTCACCAGCCAGCAAGCGGGCTAATAGCTTTCTCCTTAACCCCCATTCCTTCCCCAGACATGCAACACCAAAGCCGCCGGGTAGCCTGGTGACATGGTGCCGAAGAACCAGGTCGCGCGGCTACCCCCCTGACCCTCGCTGGTAAAAGAGGGTGGGCCTGCAGTAGGGCCCCCAGAGAGGGTGAGAAAGAGTGGCCACCCAAGAGGGGCCCTGCCCCCAGTAGGATAATGGCACAGTGGCATGACACTAGGCATGGCCATCGGAGGCGGCGTTGCATCCAGGCCACGCTCCCAACCCACCAAGGTGGCGACATGGCGTCATGGGGAGGTGGGGCGTCCCCAACCTGGACCCACAGATCCAACCTAGGAGGGGCTGAGGGAGGCACGGATCTAGCCTCCGATAGCCTGCATCGAGCCTGACAGTGACGGGAAACTCGACGTCAGTGAAAAGGGGGCGGGATAAGGTTTGGGGCTAACTCCTGACTCATGAGAGGGGAGGGAAGGGTGTGGGAAGGAAAAAGAGTGAAGAGAGGGAGGGATGGAGGGGCCGCCGCTGGCCGGCAGCGACGGCGGCCAATGGAGGCTGCGGAGGGGAGGTTGTGGGGCAAGCACGGCGTCACCCCCCGAGTCGCCTGGGGAGCGCTGGGGGGGTGGTTACGAGGGGAGGGAGGCTTGGTTCTTGCTCGGATTTTGGGTGTTGCTTTCATGTGAATTTTCATAGGGCTATGTTGTACATCAATGTGTTGCGTCGTCTGTATTGCATTTAAGATATGTTTTTCCTGAGGGTGAACTTCATGGGTTTGATGGACATTTCCCAAAATGTAATTCTGTAATTTAAGCTGGCAAAAAAGGAGTGGCTTTGTTACCCCAGGGGCGGAGGCCCGGCGGCAGATCAATCAGCAGAAAACAACACTCTTACTAAAAAATCATGGGCCTGCGGATCAGAGCTATTTTAGCATTCGCCCTACATAGTGTTCAGACCAAAAGGGCCCATGAGAAATCAGTGACTGTCGAAGTTGATGCCTCATTTTTTGTGGCAATTTTTTGTTCCGAACATCCAGTAACTTGGACTAGCTCTTCGTACATCTTGAGGTTGTTTGGACCCGTCTCAGTGTACAGTTTCATGGTACAGTTATCAAGATTTAGAATTAGGTAACTGAGCCAAGTGAGTATTATAGGGATGAAACTCCTTTCTCATCTAATGAAACTACTCCTCTCTTATCTTAATGATCGTGCCAAGTTAGCAAAATTACTGATGTGATATGGAATTTAATGCTCATGAAACTCTATATGAAACTTCCATTAACACTGACCTTATGTGTATATAGCTTGGAGTAGTTGTTTGTACATTTTGAGGTCATTTATGTGTATTCAATAGTAAATTTGATCTTAAATGTCCAGTTAACTTCATGCATTTACACATGTTGGTTACTCCCTCAATTGTTGGTATTGTCGGTCTAGTGGAACGTTATATATTTAAAGACAAGGAGTACAACTTATAAATTTGTTATATTACAAGGTGTGCCACTTGCAATAACAAATATGTTAGCATCACTTACCTATCAAGTAATAATTCCCTCATATTTTAGTTTCCCTTTCTGATAAGTTGTATTCTTCCTCTAGGAGAAAAGGAAAATTTATTGGAACTTAACATTGTTTTACCAATGTAACATAGATAGCTTAATAAAATGAGGACAAGGTTCATCTGCGTCGTAATCCCTCCATCAAAAAAATATGAGGCAATTTGGTTTGTCTTAAGTCAAACTAGTCTAAGTTTGACCAAATTTATACAGAAAAATACTAACATATAACATATCAAATAAGTAAATTATGAAAATATATTTCATAATGAATCTAATTATGCTCATTTGACATCCTAAATGTTACTTTCCTTTCCTATAAATTTGGTCAAACTTACACCAGTTTGACTTAAGACAAACCAAAATGTCTTCTATTTCAGGATAGAGGGATTAGTAGTTTATAGCAAGCAGTCCATTGTTGCTACCAGCATCCGGTATTTGGTACGGTAGTTACTTGTCAGCTATCATTTATTCTAGCTAGCATCAGCTATTAACTTCTCCAGCTAGCCATCCGTTCTTCGATGGTCACATGTACTGTACTCTCAAATTGTCCTCTTGACTATTTGATGATGATCTCCTAATGTGATGAATCATTTGCTGATTGGTTCTTGAATCTATCTAAGGCCACCTCCGATCCAATGGTACGGATTTATCTTTTCTATATCTCCGATAAACATATACTCCATCTGTTCCATCATTTTGGCTTTTTTATTCATAATTTTATTATGCATCTAGACAATATATATATATATATATATATATATATATATATATATATATATATATATATATATATATATATGGTATGAACCAAGCTTGGAGGGTTTATCACTACTGGAAATGAGAATATTTCTATCGGTGAAAAACTGACAGTGAAATGTAAAATCTCAACAGGAAAAATCGAAAACAATTTTTCTGTTGGGGGCACCGACAGGTAAATACCAACAGAACTTGCTTGACATTGATGGGTCACCGACATAAATGATTTTCCTGTTGGGGTGCACCCCAACCATTAAGGATTAATCCATATGTTTCATGCACTACGTGTGTTGGCGCTAAAAGTCAGCCGACTGACCCTCAGCGTCGGACACACGACCCGGGAGAAACTGCTTAGCTCCTGTTCGGGTGATCGCCCTGGTGCAGTTCGCGTGGCGTGCCAGCCAATCTGACCTGTTGATTGGCAAGGAAGAAAATGTGTCAAATTCCAGGGGTTCCGATCGGCTAAGGTTCCGATCTGTCACGAAAAGCATATCAGCGAATCGGCCGATTTGCTATATAAAGATGATCGGCTATGATACAGCCGACAATCACGTAGCGATTGCGAAGAAAACTACTAGAGTAAACTAGACAAAGCTACAAAGGCAACACTTGAAATAGATCTAATCGGCTATGCGATAATTGATAAAAGAACAGTGATACAGCCGACAGTTCCAATCTCAAGCTGGATAGCTGGTGATAAAACTAGCACGATAGATAAAACCTACAATTCTAGTAAATATCGATAACTAGTGAATAAATCTAAACGAAACAACAGTGATGCGTCCGAAGTTAAAGCTTAGATATTACTCGATAAACGGAACTTACAGAATCGGCCGGAGATCGTGTCGATGCAGCCCTGCCAACCCGTACGAACTCGTGAAAGAAAGAAGTATTGGTGAAGTCGCCGACTTGAAAGTAAAGTACAATGAAAAAGTAGATTTGTTTGTATTGATTGATGTGTTCTTTAAAAATCTTTAAAGATGGTTATTTATAGCCTGTTACAACCAATTTCCTAACCGACTAGGATCTATCGCTAATTTTAAATGAAAACGAATATTTACAAACACAACTCGTATCGGAGTTGGTTATTGTACTCCCACGGGCCAATCTTTCTCTATCTTCTTTCTCTGATCCACTTTAAGTCCATATTGGCCCAATCGCTCCAACCTTCCAATCGGCCGCTCTCCACCAACTCCGCTCACCAAAACACTACAGCGCCAATCGGCCGATTCCCAACTGTAGCACCAATCGGCCGATTCCTAGTCGTGACCTTTTAATCTGCCGCATCGGTCAATCTTTTCTTCCCTTGACGCTGATCCCATACGTGTTAAAATCTGGCGTCAACAACGTGTTTTCGAGATTAAGTTCTTATCTTGTGTGGGTCTTCGCAGGGCTTATGTTCTATATGAATGTGTTGAATTGTGTTTAAGATAGACTTTTTTTTCTTAGAGCATGGCCGCATGGGTTTGATGACCTAATCCTATTATTTAAGTTGGCAAAAAAAAGTGGGCTTTGTTACCCTAGGGGCAGAGCAAACAACATTCTTTATTTTTTTTAAAAATAGCAAACATTACTGGGCCAGTGGGCCTGCATATCAGAAGCTATTTTCGCGTTTGGCCCACAAAATGTTTAGACCACCTTTTTAACGCTTGCTCCTCGTGGACGAAAAGGGCCCATGAGCAGTCGGTACGTTACGTATTTAAGGGCACGTATTACGCCCATCTTTTTGTCGTCTCCCATACGCCAATTTTGCAAAAGGCCCCCCGACTCAGCCGAGAGACGGCGCCGTCGCCTTGCGAAGTCATGATGGGGGCTCGTGCTCCAAAGCCATATTGCCCGCTCCAGCACCGTTGTGCGCCCCCGCTCTCGAACACGACAGCGAAGCTCGATCCCCTGCATCGCTAGTGATTTTGCGGGGCCATACGGGAACATGGCGGCCAAAATCCTTCCCTCCACGCCAATTTCTCCCATAAAATCACTTCCCCTCTAGCTCCCCAATCCATTCCCAACCCTAGAGCTCAATCAAAGATGAGTCGAGGTCCAGATGTAGCGACGACCCGTGATTTGCTAGAGGCAGAGGCACAGCGGAAGCGGAAGGCTGCCGCGTTGCGGGAGTGGAAGGGGCCGTGTCGGCAAAGCAGCAAAAGGGGGTGGCGTCGGTGCCAGTGCATAAAGGGGTGGCGGCGGCACTACGGAAGGGGAAGGGGGGCGGCGGTCGTCGTGGTGGAGCAGGAAGGCACCCCCAACCTCACCGGCACCCCAACCTCACCGGTGACAGTAGCAGAAGGTACTGGCTTTTTTCAATCTCCATTGTCCTTTAGCGACCCCAACCTCACCAGTGCCCCAACCTCCATCGTCTTACCGAATGGAGCTTTCTGGAACCAAGGAATTGGTGGTAGTCCGATTGCTCATCCATGGATGCGTCCTCAAGCTTTGGATCCATCAACATGGTGACAAATCAATCTAATTTTTTGATAACTACTTGTTTATTATCATTTTGATTAGTCCTGTGGTTTTGATTAGCCTACCTAATTCATTTTTTAGTTAAGAGAAACTCTATGAAGTAATTGTGTAAACCAACTGTTGTGGCTAATAATTTGTCCACCTAAGATTACCTGATTATGAAAATTGGTCTGTCATATGTAGAGAACATATCTCCTCTCGACATAAATCCATTCAATAAGGAAACAATATGTTCTTAAATCGAACCTTGTTTATTAGCATATTGATCAGTCCTGTAATGTTGATAAGTAGGAATTCTCTCAAAATACAAATGTTAATGTGTCAATGGCGTGTTCAGTAATTTAATCCTTTATCCAATTGTACTATGTTCTGCAGGGATCATGATCCAACACCACCTAGTGGCTTCACAAACTTTATCAAGAATCATCCTCAGATGTCTGGGACCTTCTCATTTTGTCCCATTCAAGCCGCCACGCTTGAAGATTTTATTGTTGAGGGCACAAGATTAGAAGAATTTCAAAGGAAAATTGGTGACAAGATTAAGGCTAAGTTTCAAGGGGAATCATCTGAACCACCTCGTCATCGCTGTCACCAACGTGGGCTGAGAAGGTATATACCACGTAATCGAGAAGCTGGTCATGATGATCTTGTTGCAAGTTATTTCTCTGCAAATGCCATCTACACTGACGAAATGTTCCATAGGAGATTCCGGATATCGAAACCTTTATTCCTTCGAATTGTGTCAGAGCTCAGTAATTGGGATCCTTTTTTACCCGAAGAGTGGAAGCAACTGGTAGAGATGGACACTCAACCCTTCAAAAGTGTACTGCAGCTATTCGAATGCTAGCATATGGGTCACCGGCTGACCAACTTGATGAGGTATGAAGATTGCAGCGAGCACATCTTTACTGTGCTTAGGAAAATTTGCCCAAGGAGTGATAGAGTGCTTTCGTGCGGAGTACATGCGCCCTCCGAGAAGTGATGAACTAGAAACAATTCTACAAGATAATGATTCTCGTGGTTTTTTAGGTATGATAGGAAGCATTGACTGTATGCACTGGACGTGGAAGAATTGCCCTAAAGGTTGGGCCAGCATGTTTACTCGTGGTAACAAACGTGTTCCTACTATGATCCTTGAAGTAGTTGCATCACGATATTTTCGTATATGGCATGCATTTTTTGGTACTACTGGGGCCTATAATGATATCAATGTGCTGAATAAGTCACCACTATTCATTGAGGTGGTAAAAGGAGAAGCCCCTAGAGTACAAGATATTGTAAATGGAATGCAATATGACACAGGATACTATCTTGCTGACAAGATTTATTCAGAGTGGGTTGTCTTCATGAAGGCAATATCAAAACCTCAAATAGAGAAGCACAAATTATATGCACAACATCAAGAAGGGGCAAGGAAGGATGTCGAGTGCACATTTGGTGTCTTGCAATCTCGTTTTAATATTGTTAAACGTCCGGCACGGTTATGGAAATGGGTTGATGTTGTTAACATCATGCAAGCTTGTATTATCCTCCATAATATGATAGTCTAAGATGAGAAGGAGTTGGTCAAAATTCCATTGCATTTGAATGACAATCCGAGTGCAACAATTGTGCTACCACCAGAAGTGAGGACAAGTGATGATCCTAACCCATGCTTCGTAGAGGTACTTCGGAGAAACAAGGTTATCCGTGCTTGCTCTACACATAAGCAGCTCAAGAACAATTTGCTTGAGCATATTTGGCAGCGTTATGGCTGCAAGGAAAACTAGACCTACATGAGTAATCTATTGAGTCTTTATGACTAATATATTGAGTCCTTATTATATGATCATATTATGTATTGCAACTATCAATTATTATAAATATATATTATATTTATGCTTCTATGTCAAATTCATGTGTCAATGATTAAACTCAAATTACATTCTATTATACAAGCAACAAAATGGCTACACACATCAAATTTACACTAGATCAGCATGATTTATGTGCTCACGAATGCATTAAATATACTTCGCAGACAACCTAAAAGGCAGATCTCTATACAGGTTGTCTGTTTCACTATCTGCATGTGACATGACATGGTTTTGCAGATGGCAGCCGTCTAAACTATTGAACGTGCCCTAAAGACAAGGAGTACCAACTTATAAATTTAGTAGCGCCGCTGCTCTGCACGCGGAGACTGCCGCCCATCACCGTGGCGGTGCTCGACTGCTCGGCGCGTCGGCAAGGGACCAGCCCACCGTACATGGCGATACCAGCGACCAGATCGGTGGGTAGGGCCTCAGATGGAGAAAGCAGAGACCTAGGTTTTTCCTAGGTTTTGGCGACTTCGGTGGCAATCATCGCCAACGAAGGTTTTGGTCCCTGTCCCTGCACCATGTCTCCTGCTTGTCTTCCTGCTCTGGCTGAACAAGGGGCTGACCGACTCAGCTATCCGACCTTGGCAAGATAGCAGTTCTCAGAGTTTATGGGTGTGTGCAGATTGGTTTTCTTCCCCAAGTTTAACGTGTTTGCGATGGCAGCAGCAGCAAGGGCCAAACAAGGTACTTTTGGTGTGAATGAACTCCTCCAGTAAGGAGCGCCGCTAGTCCTAATGAGTTGCCTTAGTTGGAATTGTCGCAAACTTGGCATCGCCGCGATAATTAAGGAACTTCACGACCTAGCGAAGGATGTTGCCCCATCGATGGTCTGTGTTCTTGAGACTCAGGTGCACAAGACACGGGTGGATGGACTGAAGCAGACTCTTCCTTTTGATAATTCCTTTGCTGTCAGTAGTTCAGGCCGCAGTGGCGGATTAGGTATTTTTTGGAATAATAATAGAAGTGTGATTTTGCTGCCTTACTCTCAGTACCACATTGATGCATTAGTCTAGGAAGGGGATGATGATCTGTGGCGCTTGACTTGGTTTTACGGGGAGGCACAAATAAATGAGAGGCACAAGACATGGGATATCCTGAAACATATCACGTCATCATTGCACCTCCCATGGTTGTGTATTGGTGATTTCAATGAAGTGTTACATCGAACTGAACACGTGGGCGTATAGGAGAGAAGCCATGCTCAAATTGCTGGATTTCGTGAGATGTGGATGTATGTGGCCTAAATGACTTAGGTTATGAAGGTCATAGTTGGACGTATGAAAAGAAGGTAGATAGGGGCTCCTATTGCCGGGTGCGCCTGGATCACGCTCTGGCAACCCCGGACTGGAGCGTGTGTTTCCCTTTGGCAAAGTGCAAGCATCTATCGGCGGCCGTCACGGATCATGTGCCGATCTTGCTGAGCTGGAGGTCAGAGGAGCCGCGGCCTCGAGGAAAGAATCAATTCAGGTATGAAGTTATGTGGGAATCACATGCTGAGTTCTCTAACTCTCTGCTTGAGTGATAGCAGAAGGAGAATGAGGCAACGACCCTACAGGAATTACTGAGCAAACTGAAGAAAGTTTCTAGCCACCTTGTGAGGTGGGATAGGAACACATTTGGGCATGTATGCAGGGAGTTGCACAAGCTAAAACAAGAGCTAGAGCGGCTACAGTCTGACCCACGAAGGACGAGTCCAACTCATGTGGAGCTTAAGATCAAGGAGAAAATTTTGGAACTGAACCATAGAGAAGAAATAATATGGAGGCAACATTCCAGAATTATATGGATTTCTGCAGGTGACAGAAATTCTAGGTTTTTTTCATATCCAAGCTAGCAGAAGGAGGAGGAGAAACATGATAAAAAGGTTGAAAAACCGGATGGATAGGTGATAGAAAATGTCTAGGAGATGAGTGATCTAGCAACTAGCTTCTACAAGGAGTTATATACGTCTAAGGGGACCAATAACATGGAGGCAGTGTTGAGTACAGTCTCAATGAAGGTTACTGAAGCAATGAAGAATAGCTTACTTGCAGCCTTTTTAGAGAAGAAAGTCAAAGAAGCTTTGTTTCAGATGTTTCCGACAAAGTCCCCAGGGCCTGACGGTTTTCTAGCACACTTCTTCCAACAACATTGGGACTTAAGTGGAACTAAAGTTACCTCAATAGTGTTAAGAATTTTGAGAGGGGAGGAGGATGCTACATCAATAAACGATACTTTTATTGTTCTAATCCCCAAGTGGCAGATCCAGAAGAGTTGGGCCAGTGTAGGCCTATAAGCCTTTGCAACGTTCTGTATAAGATCACCTCGAAAGTTGTTGCAAATAGGCTGAAGCAAATATTGCCTGAGGTTATATCAGAAGAGCAGTCTACATTTGTACTGGGCGTCTTATTACAGACAACATAATCTCGGCATTTGAATGTCTGCATTTTATGAAGCGGAACAGGCCTCGTGAATCGAGATGTTGTGCTCTGAAGTTGGACATGAGGAAAGCTTATGATCGAGTTGAGTGGGACTATCTGCGAGCGATCATGCTCTGATTGGGCTTCCACCAATGTTGGGTTGAGGCAGTGATGCGCCTGGTAACTACTGTCTCTTTTCAGTTCTTTTTAATGGTGATAGACTTGATAATTTTAAACCTTCAAGGAGTATCCAACAAGGAGATCCTATCTCTCCCTATCTGTTTTTGTTGGCAGCAGAGGACCTTTCGTGCCTGCTAAAAGCAAGGAATCAGTCGTCCGTACTCAATGGGATTAAAGTGGCGCCATCGGCTCTGGTGGTGTCTCACTTACTCTTCGCAAGTGATAGCCTGCTATTTTTTAGACTAATAGGGAAAGTGCAGAGGAGATCAAGGAGGTACTCAACATTTATTGTCAAGCTTCTGGACAGAGGATTAATATGGACAAGTCCTCAATTCATTTTGTGAAGGGCTGCAGATAGTCTCTTCATGAGGTGATCAAGGGTGTACTTGATGTCCATAATGAATCTCTGAGTGAAAAGTACCTGGGCATGTTGATAGATGTGGGTGATTCCACTAACAGGATTTTCAAATACATTAAAGATCGTGTGTGGAAAAAGGTCCAGGGCTAGCTGGAGCAATTCTTATCGTCAGGTGGCAAGGAAGTACTGATTAAATTAGTTGCGCAAGCTATACCTACACAATGGTTTATTGAGGTACTTCTGGTGGGGTAGCAAGGATGGAAAAGGGAGAACATGTTGGGTTGCTTGGGATGAGATGCTCAAACCAAAGTGCATGGGCAGCCTAGGCTTCAGGGATATTAAGCTGTTTAATCTTGCGTTACTAGCAAAACAGGCATGGCGCATTCTCATGGATGAGAGCTCGTTAAGTGCGCGAATTTTGAAAGCAGTTTACTTCCCAAATGTGGATTGCTTATATGCTAATTTGGGATCTTCTCCCTCTCAGATATGGCAATCTATACTTGATGGCAGGAAAGTTCTGAAGCGGGGATTAATTAGGAGGATCAGAATCGGAGAATCAACACATATATGGAATATGAATTGGATTCCAAGAGCAAATTATCTTCACCCCATTAGGATGGACTTGACAGATCCTTCGCAGATGGTTAGCGAGTTGATAGATCACACAACGGCCTGATGGGACGTCCAAAAGCTTCATGCTGTGTTTTTGTCCGTCTGATGTTGATGCGATTCTAAATATAACCCTCCGCATTCAGAAACAAGGGGATTTTTCGACATGGCACCATGAAAAGAGGGGTATTTTCTCAGTTCGTTCAGCTTACAGGATGTTAGTTGTAAACAAAGAATGAGCTACAACGTATCTAGAGAATATTGCTGGGAGATTAGATTTAAGGTCTGAGGAAAATGAATGGAAGTTGCTATGGCAGGTTAAGGTATCATCAAAGATACATGTGTTCTTGTGGAGGCTTGCTCATCACTCCTTGCCATTAGGTGATGTACTGCACCATAGGAACATGGCTACTCGAAGCACCTGTTTGATCTGTGGTATGTTTGATTCTTGGAAGCACTTATTGGTAGAATGCATTATGGCGAAATGTGCGTGGGCTCTGGAACGCGAGGAAATTACACAGCTGGTGAGTGAAACTCAGAAGACTGAGCCTAGGGGATGGTTAGCGGCTATTATCAGCTCGCTAAAGCATGAGGATCTGACGAGGATGGTGGTAACTCTTTGGGCCATCTGGTATGCTCGCAGGAAGGCGATCCACGAGAGCTCTTTTCAGAGTCCTTTATCTACTCACTGTTTTGTGAACAATTTTATAACTGACCTAGAGATGATCAAGACAGTGCAGGTGGCATCGGTGAGACGTACCCAAAGTGTCCCACCTCGGTGGATCCCTCCACCACCGGGCCTTGTTAAAATCAATGTCGATGCAGCCACTTCAAAGAATTCAAGCAAGGCAGTGGCGGCTGCCATTGCTAGGGACGCTGCAGAAACTTTCTAGGAGCATTTGCGCTAGTGATTCATGGACTCTCAGATGCAGAGATTGTCGAGGCTATTGTGTGCAGGTAAGGGCTGGCGTTGGCGAGTGACCTCATGATTCAACACTTTAGGCTAGCCTCGAACAATGTTAATGTGATCAGAGGAATCAAGGAGGGAGAAATGGTCGCTTATGGCCATATCATCAGGGAGATAAAGGCTACAACAACGCAGTTTGGCACTGATGATGTTGTTCATGAAAGCAGGCGCAAGGAGTGCGATTTATGCTGAGTTTGGTAGGCAAGTTTGGCTGTTGATCCACCTCAAGGCGTTTGTAACTCTTATAACTTTGTTGATGAATAAAGAGTTATGGCCCCCAAAAAAAGCAACTTATAAATTCATTAATTACAAGGTGTGCCACTTGTGATAACAAATTTGTCAGCATCATTTACCTATCAAGTAATTCCCTCATAGTTTAGTTTTCGTTCCGATAAGTTGTATTCTTCCTCCTCGGAGAAAAGAACATTTCTTGGAATTTAACATTGTTTTACCAATGTACGTAATATAGATAGCTTAAAAAGGAAAGGGACAAGGTTGAGTCATCTGCTTGTATGTACTAGCATTTTACAGCCAGTAGTCCATTATTGTTGCTACCTGCCTTCTCCAGCTAGCCATCCGTTCTCCGATGGTCACATGTACTATACTCGCAAATTGTCCTGTTGACTATTTGATAATCTCCTAATGTGATGAATCATTTGCTGATTGGTACGGCCACCTCCAATCCAATGGTACGGATCTATGTTTTCTATATCTCCGATAAACATATTCTTAGTGCTTTCACCTCATATGTTTAATTGTTTATCCAGGAAGAGAGAGAAGAGGAAGATATAGAAAATACTATCCCTCAATAAAAAATAACCTCATGCATGCAAAGGAAGATATCTGAAGCGTCCCCACATAAGTAGAGACTAAATGTGATACAAATATCAGTCCCAGGAGGCTGATATCACATTTATTCGACAGATAATTCAGTTACCGTACAACTCCCGAGGGAGTGGGCGTGAAAGCCACGCAGCGATAAACAGTAAATAGATAACGGCGGCTAACCAAGCGACTGCCAAAAGACAGCACTCGGGACTACACGGCAGCAGCAGCATCTTGGGCAGGGCAACACCACAGGCAGCGTCGGGTGCGGACACAACCTCTACTCGAGGTCTTCTGCGACGAACTCAGGGTCTTCCTCTGTAGCAATGAAGCAAGGGTGAGCACTAACGTACTCAACAAGTCCAACCCCATCCACGGAGGGGGATACAAGCAAGTTTATGCACAAGTGTAACAAGGATAGGCTAGGGTTTATTTTGCGGAAAAGCTAATTTTTAACACATGCAGGGGATCGTTTTCGAAAGGATTTTTGTAAAGCTTCCTTTAATACCCGAAATACCGAGTGGGGTTGATCCTACACAAAGGATCCAAGCTTTTATCGCTATCGGACTCCCCGCCCGTCATAGCGCACGGCACGACTGCCGGACTCTTCTGAAATTCCACACACACACACACACACACACACACACACACACACACTCATGACATTCTTGCCCAAACACTAGTTATGTGACCAAGCCGTAATTCGTCCAATTCCGTGGACACGGCTACCCGGATAGGTTTTTACTCTGCAGAGGGTGTACACTTTTCCCACAAGTAGGGTACCGTAGCACGATCACCTTAGTGACGGTACGGATCCTAACAAAGCCATTACCCACCTTAGCTAAGACTGGCTAGTTCTCACGGAACACCCAAGGGGTCCACGGCTCATTCAGGAGACCGTAACCGGGACTCAAGTCACCAAGATCTTAATCCTTTTCCGTGGGTTCCCGTCGCTCACCAGCACTCCTGAGGACTAACCATCCAGCTAGTGGGATTTATGCTAAGCCGTTGCCCATACAACGGTCGAGTGGTTGCACGATAGTGGAATTAGGCAAGATGACACATTAACTCGGTCCTTAATTACGACCGGATGGATATCTCCCAACATTGCCCAACCACCAAGGTACGAGCACAACAACTGGGCATCCCACACAAGGAACACCCATCCATCCCGTCCACACATTTCTTTTCCCGAACCAAAAGCCATTATTCTTACTTGGACACACACACACCTTCATTTCCCGAATACACCATTGTAATAATGTTTGCATTTGAGTAACGGAGTCCTAAGCGTTCTAGCAGCGGTTATCAACTAAACAGAGCGAGTCATATTTAGAGATAAGCATAGGACAACAAGGAATGTTCATAACAATCAAGGGGTGGCTAACCAACCATGTCTTGCGATAAAATAATATGCATTTTGTAAAACAGGCCAATAGGTTGTGTTTGAAAAACTAGGTATTAAGTATGCATCAAAGGGTGAGATTGGACTTGCCGTCTTCAAAGCCTTCCGGGAGTTCCGGCTCGCGGTACTGGTCCTCGGGCTCGGGCTCGTGGTCAAACTCTTCCTCGGGCTCCTCCTCGGGCAATCCGCGATCTACGGCACACACAGACAGACACACAAATAAATAAAAGAGAAAATGGTTTTTAACCGGGAGCTCCGAACAGGAAATGCGAACGGAAAATAGGTAGAGGGATTATTTTTGGGAAATTTGGATATGGATCAGCGAAAGTATTCTGAAGGATGAAGTGGTGAAATTTGGGATTAATTGGAGGAAGTTTGGCACATGAAATGACGGGTTAAACATGAATTAGGGGCTTAAACGGAGGTTTAGGACTGATTTATAATAAACTAGGGACCTATTGGTAAATACTTTTGGAGGTGGAGGGGCTTATCTACGAATAGGTTTATGAGAGTGTTGGAAGGACTATCTCGCGAATAGTGGATTTGTTGGGGTTAGATCGGAAAGGAGGGGTTTCTTCTTCCCTTCTCTCTGTACCGGAACAGAGGAGATGGAAGGGAAGGGCGGCCGGCCTGGGGCGGCGGCCCAGGCTCACCGGCAGCAAGGGGAGGCGGCGGGAGAGGCTAGAGGAGGCCGTGGGGGCTCCATTTTGCCCGATACCTTGGAGCTTCGGATAGGGAAGGGGCGGCCGGCGGTGGTTCGGTGGAGGCGATGACGTTTGGCGCTGGGGCGGCGGAGGTACTGGTGGCGGCGGCGCTTGGCGAGTGGTGTAGGTTGGGGTGGTGAGCTGGGTGGTGGTGGAGTGGCAAGGGAGGCCGGGTGAGCGGCCCTTTTTATAGGCCGGCGAGGGGCGGCCGGCGGTGGGGGACCGGGCGACCGGCGGTGTGCGGCGTGGGGGTGGGGGCCGGGCAGGCCGGGCCGGCGGTAGGGGCTCGGGCGCCGGAGGTGGGTGTCGCGGGGAAGGCGGCACGGCAACGGTGGCGTGCGGCGGGCGGCACCGGAGGAGAGGTAGGGGCCGGCGGCGGGCGGCGTGGAACGGGGATGGAAGTGGGGCCGGCGCAGGAGGGGCGCGGGAGGGGTCGGGCGGCGCGGAGCGGGGCCGAAGGCGGGGTCGGCGGGGTCGGGCGGTGTGGAGCGGGGCCGGAGGCGGGGTCGGCGGGGTCGGGCGGTGCGGAGGGGCGCGGCCCGAGGCGGGCGGGCGGCGTGGCGCTAGGGAGACGTGGGCGCCGGGAGGAGTAAATGCACCGGTGGGGGTGGCGTCCAAAGGAAATGGCGCCAGGAACCGGGAGGGGTGGCGCCAGGAAGAAGAAGAGAGGAGGAGAGAGAAGGAGGAGGAGGAAGAAGAAAAAGAAAGGAGAAGGAAGAGGG
>NC_028450.1:26024081-26032577 GCF_000263155.2 Setaria italica | reverse complement strand
AGCAGTTTTTAACGGGTGATTTTAGTTAGTGATTTTCTGCGGGCGTTACAAACCTACCCCACTTAAATTGAATCTCGTCCTCGAGATTCGCCTGAGTCCTGAAGAGATGGGGAAATTCCTTCTTTAACGCGTCCTCGCGTTCCCACGTGGCCTCTTCTTCGCCATGCCTGCTCCACTGTACTCTGCAGATCTGAACTGCTGTATTCCTTGTCCTTCTGGTGACAGTGTCCAAAATCTTGACAGGTACTTCTTGATACCGAAGGTCCTTTTGTAGGTCTATCGTTTCCACCGGTACTTGTTCCTCCGGTACTCTCAAGCATTTTCTTAGCTGGGAGACGTGGAATACCGGGTGTATATCCGACATTTCTTCGGGCAGTTGGATACGGTATGCTACGGCTCCCACTCTCTTTAACACCTGGTACGGTCCAATGTACCGAGGGGCTAGCTTTCCTTGCACCTGAAACCTTCGCGTACCCCGAATCGGGGATACCTTGAGGTAGACAAAATCTCCCTCATTGAAGCACAATTCTCGTCTTCTCTTGTCAGAGTAGCTCTTCTGTCTGGACTGTGCAGCCTTTAACTTCTCTCGGACTTCTGCTACACGGTCTTCTGCTTCCTTGATAAAAGCTGGTCCGACCAGGGAACGCTCTCCGACTTCTGACCACATCAAAGGGGTCCGACACTTTCTACCATAAAGGGCCTCAAATGGTGACATGCCTAGACTGGCTTGGTAACTATTGTTGTATGAGAATTCTGCATAGGGTAGACTTTGTTCCCAATCCTTTCCATAGGTGAGGACACACGCCCTCAACATATCTTCCATGATCTGATTTACCCGTTCGGTTTGGCCATCGGTCTGAGGGTGATAGGCTGAACTAAAATCCAGTTTGGTACCCATGGCTTTGTGTAAGCTCCTCCAAAACCTAGAGGTGAACTGAGTTCCTCTATCTGAGACGATCCGGCTGGGCACACCATGCAACTTCACTATATTGTCGACGTAGAGTCGAGCCAGTCTTTCCCCACCGTAAGTGGTCCGTACGGGCAGATAGTGAGCAACCTTGGTGAGTCGGTCCACTATTACCCATATGGAGTCGTTTCCCTTCTGGGTTCTGGGCAAGCCTACTACAAAATCCATGCCAATCTCATCCCACTTCCAAACCGGGATAGGCAAGGGTTGTAGCAAGCCGGCTGGCTTCTGGTGCTCGGCCTTGACTCTTTGGCAGGTATCGCACCGGGCGACAAATTGAGCTATGTCTGCCTTCATCCCGTTCCACCAGTATTTCTGTTTTAGGTCCATGTACATCTTAGTGGATCCGGGGTGAATGGAGTATGCTGAGTTATGGGCTTCATCCATGATGGTCTGCCGGAATTCTCCGTCCTTAGGGACACAAATTCTGTTCTTATACCACAAGGTTCCCTTGTCATCTACCCTGAAGTCCGGGGCTTTATTTTCTCCGGTCTGCTTGCGGATTTTTACTAAATCTTGGTCTGAACTCTGGGCTTCTCGGATTTTATCCTCCAATGTGGGCTGGACACTTAGCCTACGGCTAGCATTCTGGGGAATGATATGCACATTCAACTGGGCCATTTCCACTCGTAGTCGGGCATTCTCGGGTCCGGGCTGTCCGTAGGACTTTCTGCTTAGGGCATCAGCTACCACATTAGCTTTGCCGGGGTGGTATTGGATTTCCAGGTTGTAGTCCTTTACCAGCTCTAGCCACCTCCTCTGCCTTAAGTTCAGGTCAGGTTGGGTAAAGATGTACTTTAGGCTCTTATGGTCGGTGTAGATTTCACACTTATTCCCAATCAGATAATGTCTCCAGATCTTGAGGGCATGCACTACGGCTGCAAATTCTAGGTCATGGGTTGGGTAGTTCTGGTCATGGGGCTTAAGCTGTCGGGAAGCATATGCCACGACCTTCCCATCCTGCATGAGGACACAGCCTAATCCTTGTCGAGATGCATCGCAGTAGATGACGAAGTCTCGCTGGATATCTGGCAAGGTCAGCACTGGGGCTGTTGTCAACCTTCTCTTCAGCTCCTGGAAACTCCGCTCACATGACTCGGTCCAGGTGAACTTCTTGTCCTTTCTGAGCAACTCGGTCATGGGCCGGGCTATCTTGGAGAATCCCTCAATAAACCTCCGATAATATCCAGCTAAACCCAGGAAACTCCTGATTTCACTAACATTAGTGGGCTGCTGCCAGTTGGAGACGGCTTCCACCTTCTCAGGATCAACTGCTACTCCTTCCGCGGTCAAGATATGACCAAGGAATGCCACTTTCTCAAGCCAAAATTCGCACTTGCTGAATTTAGCATAGAGTCGGTGGGCTCTCAATTTTTCCAAGACTACCCGTAAGTGGTGTTCATGCTCTTGAACACTCTTGGAGTAAATAAGTATGTCATCAATAAAGACTACGACAAACTTATCTAACTCGTCCATAAACACCTTGTTCATGAGGTTCATGAAGTAAGCAGGTGCATTGGTCAATCCAAAGGACATCACTGTAAACTCAAATTGACCATAGCGGGTGACAAAGGCGGTCTTCGGGATGTCGCTCTCCTTGATCTTGAGCTGATGATACCCCGATCTCAGATCTATCTTGGAGAAATACTTGGCTCCCTTTAGTTGGTCAAATAGGTCATCTATTCTAGGGAGGGGGTACTTGTTCTTAATGGTGACCTCATTTAATGCGCGATAATCCACGCACATCCTCATACTCCCATCTTTCTTTTTGACAAAAAGCACGGGGGCTCCCCACGGGGATGAGCTGGGTCTGATAAAACCACTCTGTTGCAACTCTCCCAACTGTTTCTTCAGCTCGGCTAACTCTGGGGCTGCCATTCTATAGGGTCTCTTGGCTATAGGGGAGGTTCCGGGGACAAGGTCAATTACGAACTCTATGTCTCTGTCAGGGGGCATTCCAGGTAGTTCCTCAGGGAAGACGTCCGGGTATTCACTCACTACCGGGACTCCTTCTATGGTCTTGGCCTCCATGCTGAACATCATGGGGTCTGGGCCACTTCCCTTAGTGTGACAAGTAATTTGCACACCATCTCGATTGGTCAGGTGCACTACCTTATCAGCACACCCTATATGACCGTCATGCAGGCTTAACCAATCCATTCCAAGGATCATATCTATCCCCTTAGACTTAAGTACTACTAGATCCGCCAGAAATTCTACCCCACTTAAATTGATCCTTACCCGGGAACAGCCTAGTCGACACTGAATGTCGGCCCCAGGGGTTCGGGTTAGTAGGGGTAACTTTAGTAGTACTGTAGGTATATGATGTTTCTCCACAAAACTTGAGGATATGAAGGAATGTGATGCTCCAGAATCAAAAAGTACTGATGCCAAGACTGAGCTGACTAGGAACTCACCGAGTACCACGCCCTGAGCGTCGCGAGCCTCCTGCGCGCCGATGTGGTTGACGCGGGCTCGACCAAATGACTGCTGGGGCAGCCTCATCTGCTGGCTGTTGTTGTTGCTGGGGTTGCCACTGCTGCGGACTGGCACACGGTTGGCTCCTGACAAAGCGGTCCTGGGCCCAGCTACTGAGTTGGACAAGGCTGATGCTGCCGGCTTGTTGGCATAGGGGCAGTTAGCGATGAAATGCCCTGGCTCTCTGCAGTTGAAGCATGCCCTTCCATTACTGGTGACCTGGCTGGCGCTGCTCTGTGGGGCCTTGATGGAGTTCTGGCTCCGGAATGGGGCAGCAGTCTGATGTGAGCCAGGTGTTTGGGACTGGGTCCGATAATGCATGGGAGCTTGGGATCTGGGCAAGGGATGACCGAAGCTCCTTGGCTTCTGGAAGCGGTCCTGCTGGTGTGCCTTGTTTTCCAGGAACCGACGCTTGTTGTCCCTCCGCTCTTCTGCCTTGGCCCTCTCAGTCAGTATGGCCATGTTCATCAAGGTGTTGAAGTCGGGGTAGATCTGAGGAGTGAGCAGGGTCCTTAGCTCCACGTTCAAGCCTTTCTTGAACATGTCCTGCTTCTTCTCGTCCTTGTCCACCTCTTCCGGAGCATAACGGGCCAGCTCCATGAACTGGAAAGTGTACTCCTCCACAGATCGGTTGCCCTGGCGGAGTTCACGGAACTCATCCGCCTTGCGCTTCATGGTGGCGGCGGGGATGTGGTAGCGACGGAACTCCATCACAAACTCATCCCAGGTGATAGTGGAGGCATCCTGGGCAGCCGAGCAGTAGTTCTCCCACCAGGCTAGGGCAGTCCCAGTGAGCTGGTGGGCAGCCAAGAGGACTTTGTCCCTGCTCTCACACCCAAAGGGTTCCAGCTTCCTCTGGATGACGCGCAGCCAGTCATCCGCGTCCAGAGGGTTGACAGATCCGCCAAAAGTGGGTGGCTTGGTCCGGAGAAAGTCAGTCAACTTCTCATTCATATTCTGCCCACGGGGCCTTTGGCGAGTAACGGCGTTGGCTAAAGCTTCCAGCAGAAGGGTTTGGTTGTTCATCACTTGAACTAGATCGATGACCGGTGGGGGTGGTGGCTGCTGTGTTCCCACTTGGCTTTCTCCCCTTCCTTCTGGCTGGCTTACTTCCTGCTCCTCAGGGAGTACCGCCGGGGGCGGCTCCTGCCTTTCAGGCTGCCTCTCTGCACTGGGGGAGGCATGAGCCTGACTTGGGGAGGTCCTGGTGGCACGCTTGGGCGGCATCTGCAGATTGAGTGAGACCTTTTTATGAGAGTATGATTTGGATTTTAGTGATCTTTAAAGAGGTTATTTCGTATTTTCGAAGAGACAGAATCCACCTCCTGTCGACAAACACACAGACTAACAAGCAACAAACACAAACGATTTTATTTATTTTGCCACGGGGGTACAACACTGCTGGGGGTAAGGCCAAAACACGCACTACACGACCGGTTACAACAACACAACTGGAGGGTACAACTCTAACTGCGGACCATGACGGCTTCATTCCTCGGGCAATACTGGCTGGGCACACTACTCGCGGGGCGAGTCTTCTCCCTGGACTGAGTGGTCTTCCATTGGAATGAGAAGGGCCAGCACCTCATCCTTCAGAGTCCCGCCCGTGGGAGGGGTCTCGGGAACCACTCCATCCGACACCTCGGAGTTCCTTTCTGAAGGTGGTGGTGCCGGGGTGGCGTCCGGGCTCTTCCTCTTACTGGGTCCTGGGGCAATGGGGATCCCTTCGAGGATCGGGGCCTCGTCATCCTCGATGGCCACCATCCTCCTTCTGGCACGAATGGTGAGGTGGGCATCCTTCAGCTCCTTGGAGTGCCGATCCTCAGCCTCCTTGAGAGCCTCAACGGCAATGGCCTCGTTGCTTTGAGCGGCCGCGGCTCGGGCTTCGGCAGCGGCTAACTTCACCTGAAGCCTCCTCACCATGATTTCTGCGTCCTCGGCCCTACGGAGTTGCTGCTTCAACTTAGCAGCCTGCTCATCGTAGAGCTCATCCAAGGTGAGAAGGTAGGCAGCCATGTGCAGCACAGTGGGGTCATCCTCGCGCTGCCCACGTCCTTCCAAAGTCCGAACCCGGGCCAGCCAAACCGGGCGGTTCTTCTTGACAGGCGGGTAGAACCTCATCGGAGTGCGGCCAATGTGCCTCTCATAGATCTGGCACAGGAAACGGAGGGCCTTCCGGGCTGCCACTTGATAGGTGTCCTTGTGTCGGAAGCCGGTGGCGGTCACGTTCCATGGCTGGATATCCGGATAGCGGCTACTCCGCCCGATGTAGATAATCATCTCACACCGAGGGGTCCCGCGGTCCTCGTACTCCCTGCTGGTGTACTCCGGACGCTCGTAAATCCCAAGGCGGTCCATGCAGGCGAACAGCAATCTGGGAAAACCAGGCTCCTCCAGGCAGTGGCTGTTGACCCATCCTTCCTCGGCCATCTGGAAAAGATCCGGGGCACAAATTAGTTTTACAATAGAGCAAAGGTAGGAAGAGATTTTTGTAATTCTTTTGTTTTGGTCAAAAAGGGCTAATCCGGTCCTAAGGTCGCGTCCTACAGCCAACGACGGCTCTGATACCACCTGAAGCGTCCCCACATAAGTAGAGACTAAATGTGATACAAATATCAGTCCCAGGAGGCTGATATCACATTTATTCGACAGATAATTCAGTTACCGTACAACTCCCGAGGGAGTGGGCGTGAAAGCCACGCAGCGATAAACAGTAAATAGATAACGGCGGCTAACCAAGCGACTGCCAAAAGACAGCACTCGGGACTACACGGCAGCAGCAGCATCTTGGGCAGGGCAACACCACAGGCAGCGTCGGGTGCGGACACAACCTCTACTCGAGGTCTTCTGCGACGAACTCAGGGTCTTCCTCTGTAGCAATGAAGCAAGGGTGAGCACTAACGTACTCAACAAGTCCAACCCCATCCACGGAGGGGGATACAAGCAAGTTTATGCACAAGTGTAACAAGGATAGGCTAGGGTTTATTTTGCGGAAAAGCTAATTTTTAACACATGCAGGGGATCGTTTTCGAAAGGATTTTTGTAAAGCTTCCTTTAATACCCGAAATACCGAGTGGGGTTGATCCTACACAAAGGATCCAAGCTTTTATCGCTATCGGACTCCCCGTCCGTCATAGCGCACGGCACGACTGCCGGACTCTTCTGAAATTCCACACACACACACACACACACACACACACACACACACACACTCATGACATTCTTGCCCAAACACTAGTTATGTGACCAAGCCGTAATTCGTCCAATTCCGTGGACACGGCTACCCGGATAGGTTTTTACTCTGCAGAGGGTGTACACTTTTCCCACAAGTAGGGTACCGTAGCACGATCACCTTAGTGACGGTACGGATCCTAACAAAGCCATTACCCACCTTAGCTAAGACTGGCTAGTTCTCACGGAACACCCAAGGGGTCCACGGCTCATTCAGGAGACCGTAACCGGGACTCAAGTCACCAAGATCTTAATCCTTTTCCGTGGGTTCCCGTCGCTCACCAGCACTCCTGAGGACTAACCATCCAGCTAGTGGGATTTATGCTAAGCCGTTGCCCATACAACGGTCGAGTGGTTGCACGATAGTGGAATTAGGCAAGATGACACATTAACTCGGTCCTTAATTACGACCGGATGGATATCTCCCAACATTGCCCAACCACCAAGGTACGAGCACAACAACTGGGCATCCCACACAAGGAACACCCATCCATCCCGTCCACACATTTCTTTTCCCGAACCAAAAGCCATTATTCTTACTTGGACACACACACACCTTCATTTCCCGAATACACCATTGTAATAATGTTTGCATTTGAGTAACGGAGTCCTAAGCGTTCTAGCAGCGGTTATCAACTAAACAGAGCGAGTCATATTTAGAGATAAGCATAGGACAACAAGGAATGTTCATAACAATCAAGGGGTGGCTAACCAACCATGTCTTGCGATAAAATAATATGCATTTTGTAAAACAGGCCAATAGGTTGTGTTTGAAAAACTAGGTATTAAGTATGCATCAAAGGGTGAGATTGGACTTGCCGTCTTCAAAGCCTTCCGGGAGTTCCGGCTCGCGGTACTGGTCCTCGGGCTCGGGCTCGTGGTCAAACTCTTCCTCGGGCTCCTCCTCGGGCAATCCGCGATCTACGGCACACACAGACAGACACACAAATAAATAAAAGAGAAAACGGTTTTTAACCGGGAGCTCCGAACAGGAAATGCGAACGGAAAATAGGTAGAGGGATTATTTTTGGGAAATTTGGATATGGATCAGCGAAAGTATTCTGAAGGATGAAGTGGTGAAATTTGGGATTAATTGGAGGAAGTTTGGCACATGAAATGACGGGTTAAACATGAATTAGGGGCTTAAACGGAGGTTTAGGACTGATTTATAATAAACTAGGGACCTATTGGTAAATACTTTTGGAGGTGGAGGGGCTTATCTACGAATAGGTTTATGAGAGTGGTGGAAGGACTATCTCGCGAATAGTGGATTTGTTGGGGTTAGATCGGAAAGGAGGGGTTTCTTCTTCCCTTCTCTCTGTACCGGAACAGAGGAGATGGAAGGGAAGGGCGGCCGGCCTGGGGCGGCGGCCCAGGCTCACCGGCAGCAAGGGGAGGCGGCGGGAGAGGCTAGAGGAGGCCGTGGGGGCTCCATTTTGCCCGATACCTTGGAGCTTCGTATAGGGAAGGGGCGGCCGGCGGTGGTTCGGTGGAGGCGGCGACGTTTGGCGCTGGGGCGGCGGAGGTACTGGTGGCGGCGGCGCTTGGCGAGTGGTGTAGGTTGGGGTGGTGAGCTGGGTGGTGGTGGAGTGGCAAGGGAGGCCGGGCGAGCGGCCCTTTTTATAGGCCGGCGAGGGGCGGCCGGCGGTGGGGGACCGGGCGACCGGCGGTGTGCGGCGTGGGGGTGGGGGCCGGGCAGGCCGGGCCGGCGGTAGGGGCTCGGGCGCCGGAGGTGGGTGTCGCGGGGAAGGCGGCACGGCAACAGTGGCGTGCGGCGGGCGGCACCGGAGGAGAGGTAGGGGCCGGCGGCGGGCGGCGTG
>NC_028450.1:26022159-26023981 GCF_000263155.2 Setaria italica | reverse complement strand
TAGACTAAAGGGTCGAGGGTTTTAGTCCCGGGTGGTAACACCAACCCGGGACTAAAGGGTCCCCACGGGTGGCTGATTTGTAACGCGGGACTAAAGTGTCTCCCACGGGTGGTTGATTTTTGACCCGGGACTAAAGGGGGGCTTTAGTCCCGACTAGTATTTGATCCAGGACTAAAATCTCTTTAGTCATGGATCCGATTGTATCCGGGATTAAAGAGGGTTGGACAAAAGGTTCAGTTGTCTATTAGTGACGCGAGGCTTATAATGTGGCCATCTGTATTTTGGATTGTATTCTAAAAGGTTAGACCATCGAAAAGACTTGTCTTTATACCATCCATTATTTATTGTGGATGTGACACGTAGATATCAGAGTTAATGTTGGCTGTAACTGTTAAGATGGCCTAACTCTATTATAGGTTGCACAGGAAGTGAGCTAATTAACTCGACTGTTTTGGATGAGAGGTGTGTAGTTGTGTATCTTGATCACATATATACGAGGCCTCCTCAACTTGAATTTAGTCATGTATTTTTTCTTAATGAAAGGTTACGTAGTTTCATTAAGTTTTGATTGTTTTTATGCTCCCTCCGGTAAAAGAAAAGGAGATATTTTCGGCCGGAGGGTTGTATTACTAGCTTCTGCAGTTCTGCTGTCGGAACGACATTTTATTACTGACCGGTGTGACTTTTTTTTTTGCATCACTTTTATTAAGGACCGAGGGAGTAGCTAGTTGACTAGTGCAAACAACATATATACAGTAAAGCAGGAGAGAATCTGTTCCACAAACGGAAAGACGATCAAACGAAAGAAGGGCAGGATGCCACGTCAGTAAGACGTTGATGCAGAATCTCGTGCCTGTTGGAGATCTAAATCTGCGCTCCGGCTGCTTCAAGCTAGCCTCGTTGAATTGGCTAGAGATATTTGCTGCTTGAAATCTCTGTGATCGTCGTGGAGTATATAATTAAGGATGCGCACATGAATTCATGGAAAAACAAGCAAACTTATGAGCGCATGCGATAGCACTCGCGCGCGTATTTGGGTGATTCTAGATGGAGCTCAAAATTCACTCAATTGAATTAAAATTGTGTTGAGGAGATTACGATCACAGAAGCACAAGTACGTCCAGCTTATAGCCACAAGCTGCGGGAAACATGCAATCACTCATGAACACGTGAAATTAACGGAGAAAAAAGATTGTGAGAAACGACATCTCTCTTGAATTCACCCCAAGCTGATGGAGTATATATTGGTTCATTTAAACAAGAATTTGGACATGCTTAAAAATGGTGATCAACTACATTAATTACAACCACCAGTGCTAGTCAAGCATGAGTATTACTCGATGGGGGGTATCATCATCGATCAGTTTCATACTCGGGCCAATAGAATAGAGGTTCGAACAGAGATGAAGGAGCACGTACGTTGCACGTAAGCATGGAGAAGGTAGCAGCAAAAACAAAAGCACTCAACTGCACGCACGGCCGGTTGATCACGAGCAGCCGTTCTGCACCCGGAGCGGGCGTCCCGTGGGGCCGTGCGAGACCGCAGGGCGGCGCGCGGCGGCGCACTCGGCGACGAGCGCGTCGCGGGCGGTGAGCAGCCCCGCGGTGGCGGCGAGCGGGCGGTCGAAGACGGCGCAGTCGACCCAGTCCTTGAGCAGCCGCTCCTGGCCCCACATCTCCGGGATCCGCACCCGGCCCGCCATCTCCGTGCGGTGTCGCTTCAGCCGCTCCCGCGCGCTTTCCTCCGCCGCGGGCCGCCGCGCCGCCACGAGCTCCCCACCGCCGCAGCTGTCCGACGCGGCGGGCCTCCGCCGCCGCCGCC
>NC_028450.1:26020675-26021979 GCF_000263155.2 Setaria italica | reverse complement strand
CACTCCTAGAGGTAAACACATACTCCGGTAAACTGCGTGTCAACGTGTGGGCTTGGGAATGCTGGATCGTGAGCGCCTTGGCTGGCTGGCGGCACCAGGGCCAGTGGGTTGATGCGGGTGGGGCGGATTTTTTGCAGGGGCCACTTGCCTCAGCGCCGGCCGCTCTCAGCCGCCCGCCAATGGGTCGGTGTCCGGATTCTCACTTGGAGTAGGGGGCCTCTTTTCAGCCCCTTGGTACGCGCAATTCACACAAGCCCGTCCGCCATGGAATGGTACATGCATCGAACCTACTAGAACGTTGGGAGCTGCATCGGATTATGTGCCGTTTGTTTTCAAAAATAAAAACAAAGCAAAATTCTGATTCAGTATTCTTCTGTGTTTGTATGTAGGGTAAGTACTATTCCCCGTCCCAAATATAAGCAGTTCTAAGACTTTTAGGGCAATTTAAAATAGATAGAAAAAGTCACATAGTTTGCGGTGAGTTTAAGATAGTTTTAGGATTATGAGCATATTGGAATTCAGTAATTCACTGTTCATAGTTTGCAGTGACAAAGTCATACTTATGAGCATGATTGCGTGAAACTTTTAGCTTTTCGTCTATCATTTACATGTTATAAACAAATAGGGGTTGAAACATTCACGTGATTCGGATCAAGAGATGATGCTACCAATCGTGGACCGTGTGTGTTCGTGAGCAAGTGCATCTGTGTGTTGTGTTAAGAAAAAAGCAGAAGATGTTTTGCATCTAGAATGGACAAACCTTCTGCAGGCAGTGCACACAGTACAAGCCTATTTGCTGTTATGCGGATAGCATATGCATGGATCCCGTTACAACAGAGGCAGTACATGTCCGTATATCTGCATCAATTTGTGCATTCACTTGCATGGCATTGACTCTCGGCGACGCCATCATCCTATGTGGTTTGTACAATGCCATATTTGGCGTTTGCGGCTTTTTCATTAAGTTGGGAAAGTTTTTACCTTTCACTCTAATGGGTTTCTAAGGGTTGTGCCCTTTGTCGTTGTTTAAAACATGCGTCATCCCCCCTTCTCCTGTGTTGTAGGATCTTTCGGTTGAAAACATAGTCGGTGTTGGACAAGCACCGGTGGTGCCGGTGTCATCATATCCCTCTTTGCAGATCCACAAGTCTTTTCTGAGATGAGATCTTTTGGGGATCATAATAGAAATCGTATTACAATGCAAGTCTGACTTACCATCATGGATGGTTACATATCTATTTACAGCCATTGTAATGGCCTTTTACAAATGATTCTCAAGTACAATACCTAGGGGTGGAGGCTAG
>NC_028450.1:26003348-26020216 GCF_000263155.2 Setaria italica | reverse complement strand
GGTTTAGCATAGTTCAGCTGGTAAGATTTTTTTTAACATAAGAGCTGATAAGATTTTTTCTACGGTACTGCCATAAACACCATGTGAGAGGTAACCAGCCTGAGCCGGCTCGGGGAGGCGAGGACGTGAAAGAACTATTCCTGATGCATACATTTTTGTTTGCTTTTAATTTCTCGCGATAACGACCCCTGCAATTTGAAGGGTCGGTGTCGCTTTTATGACAAGGGTTGAATCACCGTAAAGCTGGGTGTGCCGCCGGAGATCTAGAAAAGAAGATGGTGGTGTTGCCGGGCATCAGCTTCTGTTTCATGTCCCTGCCGATGACCAGGCTCTATATCTATATCTGTGGTGTTCAGGTGCCCACCGGGGATGATGACGTGTGGCCTCTGAAAAATCGACAGCTGTGAAGAGGATACCGTTGCTAGCTCATCCCAGTGGCCTCGTACACACATTTCGGAGCTGCACAAATCAGCTCGTGTAAATGTGGCATCCGCTTTAGGGGATCTTTCAGTCAGATCGGAGCAGATCATGCTGATTGACTAGCAGTGTGGTATGCAAGGCCACAAATGGCTTATTCTGCTGAAAAAGTTAGCGGACCTTTCAACCGGCTAAAGCAAGAATATGCCTATTTCAGTATTTCTAGAGCAAAGATCAAGACCCATGGGAAATTTCTTTTCGAAGGGCAGGCCCCTAACAATATAACCAGAGGTTTCTTTCTTTGTTATAAATTAGTTTAAAAGCTCTGGTATTCACTCAAGAGAAGACGAGTGCGAGTTCAAGTCTTACTTAGTGAGAAGGACTGAATGAGCTCTTGTATTCACTCGAGAGAACATGAACCCGAGCTATCTCGGGGGAAATCCATGGCGAAACAAACAGGTTGATATCTCGTGGATCCAACCCGGCTGCCCAAACACCTTCATCAGTGCCAGAGGCTTCAACTTGGAGGCTAGGATTCTGGTACCTGAAACGAATCGGTAAAAATCTTGGAATGGACAGGACACTAACGTACATATCAGACCAGTTAGCAAGGATTCTCTCAAAAAATTTCACGAACAGCAAACTAATCCACAAAAATAAATGCAGCATCACACAGGAAGCCTGAAAGGTACATGCACGTTCAGACAAAAAGGCGTCGAAATGCGATGCCTAAAACGATTTTCTGGAAAAGGCGAGGGGGCTAAGGTATTCAGCCACCAGAATGGCAGTGGTTTGCATCAGCCATTTCCGCCATATGCGCGGCAACGTCGCTCTCCCCTTTTCTTCCTTCAATAGTATCGTTGAGATATGACTTGTTTCCATGCATGCCGCCGAACGAAATTATTATTTGCTATTGTATCTCATATGCAGACAAGCACCGTTGTATTTATTTATTTATTTATTTTTCAACGGGAAGATGGGGTCTTCGTTCATCGTTAAGGACAACTTTCATCCAAAAATACAAGACAACTGAACAGACAGTTATAAGAGAGGAAATTAGCCAAATATGACAGCCATCTCAAATAAAAAAAAAGTTAAGAACGCTTATGAGCTATCCCCAACCTTGATGCGCACAGACCTCACGTAATCAAACGACTTGGATCACATTCGGGAACCATCTCGCTGTACTCTGACAATAAATATGAGGCCACATTGGGCCTTGCAATCTTTTTTTAGCAAGAGACCAAATGCGCGCGCGTCAGACAGAGGTTTAGAATGGCCAGGCCATGAGACGAACTGAGCCCAAAATATATGGCCCACCGCCCACCCACGGCCCGAAACAGAAGTGTTGTGAATTTAAAGCTGGTAATGGTTTAAAAACTGAACCAAAACTGCCCGGGGCTCCTATCCGGCACACGGAAGCCAGACAAGGAGATGGCTTAGGCCCATCAGGCCCATCCCAGGTCGTCTTCCTCCTCCAGTTAGCTTCCGCCCCCGCCCCCTCGTCCTCCCCCCGGCGCCGCCCGCCCACTGACCACCACCACCCTTTCTTCCCACCCTTCCTAATCCGGCTCTCCTCGTCGCCCCGCCTCCGGCCACCGCCCACCCGGTGTCCCACCCTGCCCGGCCGGCGACGCTCCCACGCCGCTTTGCCCTCCGCCACCAGCCAACCCACCACCACCGTCGGGCCTCCGCGTCGCCCCACCTCCTCCTCTTCTATGGCTGCCGGCCATTGGAGCCCCCACCCCAACAACCCGAACCCTAACCCTAGCCCCACCGCCGCCTCCACCACCACCCCGACCGGCGGCGACCTCGCCGCCGGCCGCTCCCCCCACTCCCCACCCCTCCCCGGCTCTCACTCCGGCACGCGCGCGAGTCGGAGTCGGTGGCACGGGTGTGACTGGCGGTCGGCGGAGGAAGAAGAAGAGATCGTGCGGCCCTCGTTGGCCGCACGAATCTCAAACACTGGAAGCCAAGTTGCTTCCGAGCTTCCGGAAGTCGGATAGGATTGGCGAAACTGCCCGCTCCATAATATTTATTGCATCTTCCTACGAACCAATCCACTCCGCTAGCTGAATGAACCGAATTAAACAAAGGCCCTGTTTAGTTGCCCGATTTTGGACAACCAAAATCACCGTGCCAGCACTGTAGCATACTGTAGCGTTTCGTTTGTATTTATGAATTATTGTCCAAATATTGACTAATTAGGCTCAAAAGATTCGTCTCGCAAAGTACAACCAAACTGTGCAATTAGTTTTTGATTTCGTCTAAATTCAGTATTCATGCATGTATCGTAAGTTTGATGTGATGGAGAATCTTCTTTTTACATAGTACTAAAGTTGGATTTTTGGGTAACTAAACAAGGCCAAAAATGCATATGCTTTAGCTCCAGTCCCAACCAAATGCATGGGCTATGTCTGGGTGCTAGCCATCGGAGGGAATCAGCCAAATGCACAGCAGCACGGGACAATCCTGACGGCGCATCACTCTTCGAGGTCGTCCACGGCGAGCACGGCGGCGGCCCTCGCGTGCGTGGGCACACCAGCCACCGGTGCATCTGCCGCCACCTATCTGCAGGTACTTATAGTGGGTGTACTCGTGTGACCTCGGGCAGCAGGCCATGCCGCCACGGAGCTGGTCAGCAGCTGCGGCGCCGGGGTGAGCGTGTGTCTGAGTGAGATGTACGCGAAGGAGGAGGGGGAGCTGCTGTTGGAGGCGCACGCGCTGCTGCTACCGCGACCCAGCATCGCATGAGACAGTGCGCGGCGCAGAGCAGCCGCCGCCGTGGCGCGGAGGCGCACGACTTGTTTGTGGCTACGCAGGCCGTGGCGGAGTCGCGGCGGCTGACGGAGCTGCAGGATGATCAGGCAATGGCGTTCCACCAGCTGGGAGCAAGGATGCGTGCAGCGACCCTCTCGATGCGACGACGTGAGCTGCTGCAGAACCATTGAAGCCCAATCCAAACCGATTCAAACCACTTTCACCTGCAAACTGAACTGAACCAAAATATTTTCTGGTGCCATCCTAGTCCCACCGAACCAAAGCCCAACCGGATGAAGTCCAAACCGGTTAAACCAGTTGTAAACCAAACCATTAGCAGCTTTAGTTGTGATCCACAGGTTATGCACAAATTACGGTGGCCAACTCTTACTTCCCAGTACTACTGGTAGTACCTGTTGTCTGACCTCTGAGCCTCTTCCTGACCACCAACTGACCTTTTTTAGTCCGTGCTCGGTGCTCTTCATGCTCATTTTCCATAGGCGCCCCTGTGCTCTAATATACTAGTCAGGCTTTAGCGAAATCATGAGAGTAACCGATCAGTATAACATTGTCTTGTGCTACCAATGATGCGGGAGATGGGAGCGAGGCGAGCAAGTAACGTCACTTGCAAGCGATGTCCTCCAAGCGGTGTGGCGGTAGCTCCCGGGCGGCTCTGGCTGGCGGCGGGCACGGGCAGAGCGGGAGCCTGCTACGCCACGAAAGCATCATTGCCCAGATGACATGACATGATAACACTAGCTGCCCCAGCCGGTACCAACATTGCCTTGCGAGATTTGCATGCATGGAACATGATTCTCCCAAGACGAAAACCAATCATCCAACCACATTCGAGTGTTCATGAACAAGAATCCGAGTCACAGGCCCTCCTGGAAAGACGCGCACACAATGTGGCATCAAACCAAGCATTTCCTTTTTTTTTTCTTTTTCCCCCTTCTGGAGGATGGTTCATGTGTTTCTTGGAAGCCCGGCCCCTGGCTAGAATGCATTGCACACGGTTGGAAGTCTTGAACGAAGGAATTTTCTCCAGTCAAAGATGGTGCCTGCCAGCGGCAACGTCTTCCAAGTACTCTGCTCCCTACTTCCAGGAAGCTGCCATTTTTTCCACGGTTTCTCCTGGTTCCGTTCCATTTGATCCTGTTCCTTTCCGCTGCACCCATCACTCCGCCACAGAGAAGCCGACACTTAACAACTGGACATCAGCACGCGCTTGATTATTGAACAATAATAACCTAATACTCCTAGCAGTACGATACAGGTAGGACGGTATGTCGCATATCGTAGTTTTATAGAGTTGTAAGATGTGACATGTCTATTTATATATAAGTATGTACAAGATGAGATCACTCGCCCTCTTCCCCAGGCAAAGCTGCAGCTCCAAGTCTGCAACTAGCTGATGCAAGACAGTGGTGACCAGCGACCACGAACCGACGAGTGAGACCTCCGTGACCGACCAACCGCGAGCCAGCCAACGACCGACACTAGCTAGCTAGCAAGCATCCAGGGATGGCGGCGCATCACCTCCTCCTCCTCCTGCTCGCCGTGCTGCTCCCGGCGGCGGCCACGGCGGACCCCGACGCCGTGCAGGACTACTGCGTGCCGGACGCCGGCGGGCGCGGGCGGCCCCTGGAGCTGTCGCTGCTCCGGACCTACCCGTGCCGGAGCCCCGTCAACCTGACGGCGTCCGACTTCGCCTTCGCCGGCGTGCGCGCCGCGGGCAACTTCTCCGCGGACACGGGCTTCGCGGGTGTCTCCGTCACGCCCGCGCAGTTCCCGGCGCTGCACACCCTGGGCGTGTCCTTTGCCCGCGCCGACCTCTCCGCGGCGGGCGGCGTCAACCCGCCGCACTATCACCCGCGCGCCACCGAGACGGCGCTCGTCCTGGCGGGGCGCGTCTACGCCGGCTTCGTCGACTCCGGCGGCCGCATCTTCGCCAAGGTGCTCGAGAAGGGGGAGGTGATGGTGTTCCCCATGGGGATGGTGCACTTCCAGATGAACGTCGGCGACGAGCCCGCCACGGTGTACGGCACCTTCAACAGCGAGAACCCCGGCATCGTGCGCATCCCGGCCACCGTGTTCGGGTCCGGGATCAAGGGCGGCGTCCTCGAGAGGGCGTTCGGGCTCTCCCCGGCGGAGCTCCGCCGGCTCGAGAAGAGGTTCGGCCCGCCCAAGACCAAGCTGTCCGAGATGGAGGATTAGTTACTTAATCAGCCGTTGTGGCGGTGCATGATTAATTACTAGTTTACGGGTAGACTTTGTGATTCGGAGTATATTTCTTTTGAATTGTTAATGATGTTGTTGTAGTATGAATTATTTGGCGGTGGTTGTCGTGGATCGACATTGTGATAGACTTGGGAATGATTAGAGCCTTTATTTGGAGGTATATATTGGTACAGATGGGCGGTTAGGTGTCACATTCGATCGACTGTCAAGTGTCCAACATGTTTATCCTATACAAATTGGTAAAGAAGATCGACTTTAGTTTGTTGTGGATCATGATTTCTCTGCGCATGCCAAGTGAGTTCAAGCAGTATACGTGCAAATCATTGAGGTGGCTCATGGTAAAGTTATTGCACGTACACCTTCGTTAAAGATTACACAAGTTGAATAAAAAAACAATTCATTGTAACCAAGGAATAGCTTAGCAACAGATTTGTCTATTGCCCCTGAAGCTCGTTATTCACCGGCATCCATATTCCACGAATCCACAACAGTGCCGGCAATCGCCACAGGACCGAGCTGAGTGTGTTGGAGCTCTGCAGGGTGCCTTGCGTATAAGATGATTTCAGGCATTACCAGGCACACTATGGAAGCTGGGAGCCAAGAAGCAACATTCTGTGACATGCGTTTTTGGTGAGAACAATATAAATTATGCAGCAACTTTATGCCTAACATCTGGCACATGGTCTAAGGTATAATGGCCAAGCCTTCCCGTCCGATAGAGATTGATTAGTTTGAAAGCTATAAGTTTGCCCATATCCTCACTTGATTCAGTGGAAACTTTGAAAACCTTCTGCAAGGATACAAATTGGCAGTCTATCAATCTTCTGAATTCATCTTCCTTTCCAAGATCGCCCTTAAAAGATGATAGGGTCTCAAAAAGCGCTTGGCGCACAGCCTTCACGATGAAATCCTGCCAAATTGCAATAAAGCAGTGCATGCATTTGCAATAACCCAGGCGGCGCGACACGGCCTCCGCCGCGGCCGCCGCCATCGGAGAAGACGAGGCGGGACTGAGACGAGAGGTGGGACCCCAAGTTCCCAACCCAGCAAGGAAAGGAACCGTCGAATGGCTGGGCTGGACCGGCCCACGTGCTAGAGAGAGCCTTCAGGCCCATCCGATTTGTTGGACATCGGCGAAATGGAATCGTCCTTCATCCCCTCTGCTGTGTCCCTCACCCTCACTCTCTGCTTGAAACGAAATGACGAGCACTGAATACGTCTAGCCTTTATTTTCCAAATCAAATATGTCTACCTTCTTTGTTGGACAAGGGAGAAACTTGATGAGAGCAAAGAAAGATTCAGTGACGACAACGGACTTAACTTAATTATTATTATTATCATTTCTCTCTCTATAAATTGGAATAGGAGCAACAATCACAATGACATGTCGCTAGCATGCATTCTCACTGCACTACACCAGGATCTCTAGTTACATCGAAAAATCAAAACACCATCACAATCAATCACTCGTCGTCCCCGAGCAGCAGCGACTTGAGGATGACGTCGGGCATCCCGTCGGCGATGGGGAAGAGGTGTCCGGCCGTGGGCAGCTCGTGGTAGCGCACCCACGGCAGCCTCTGGCTGATGTAGCGCGACAGCCCCACGGGCACGATGAGGTCCTCGGCGCCGTGCCACAGGTGCACCTTGCCCTCGCCGCCCGGGAACGGGTCCTCCAGCTCCAGCGGGCTCCAGCTCCACTTGCCGAACCCCACCATCATGTCGCGGTGCAGGCTCTCGTGCTCCCCCTGCTGCCGCGACTGGTACTGCACGCGTTCAAGTGGCGAGAACGAATCGGAAAACAAGATGATGAGCAAGCAACATTCATGGTAGCAGATGTCCGAGAAGTGCAGGGGGTGAGAATTGATAAGCTTACGGCGTAGCTCCTGTAGGCGAACTTGGGGATGACGGCCATGTCCTCCTGGGACATGATGGCGGGGTTGAAGGAGATGACGCTGGACGCCGGGAAGAGCTTCTGGGTGTTCCACCAGTAGGTGAGCCAGGGCGCGTGGTGCGCCACGCCCACGGCCCACTTGTCCTGCGCCACCTGCACGTTCCAGGCCTCCCGGGACACGTTCGCGGGGAACCCGGACCACCAGTAGTTGCCCACAGGGCCAAGGATGGCAACTCCAGCGAGCCTGCAAATGCAATGCAGCAGGTTGCAAGATTCAGCCCATCATCAACAATGATCGATCGCACATCTTTACATTTGCAGTGCAAAGTTACGGTCTGAATACCAAATTGAAAGCGAGCAGGTACCTGTGCGGGATGTACTTGAGGCAGCTCCACATGATCTCGCCGCCCATGGAGAAGCCGGTGAGGTAGAACTTGGGGCCGAGCTCCATGGCGTCGGCGAGCTGCTCGATGTCCAAGGCGATGCTCTTCACAGTCCTCCCCGGGTGCGGGTCGCTCTCGCCGTACCCAGGACGATCAAAAGAGAGCAGGTAGATCCCCAGCTCCTGCGCCAGCTCCTGTTACATTTTTCTTTTCAGTTCAGTACACAGCGCAACGCAACTACTGGTGTTTAGTTCCACGATTAGCTCCTGTCACATCGAATATTTAGATACTAGGACTAAATATACTAATTATAAAATCAATTGCACAGATGGAGCCTAATTCGCGAGACGAATCTATTAACCCTAATTAGTTCATGATTAAGCACATATTTACTGTAGTATCATATTGTCAATCATGAACTAATTAGGCTTAATAAATTCGTCTCGCGAATATGTGCAATTAGTTTTTATAATTAGTCTATGTTTAATGCTCCTAATTAATATCTAAATATTCGATGTGACAGGGACTAAACTTTAGTCCGTGGAACCAAACACCCCTAAATAGAGGACTGTTCATCTTCATCGTCAGTACTTCAGTCTCAGAGATATATAGCCGTACCGGCGAGACCCGGAGCACGTCGTATCTGCAGGAATCGAAGCCGTGCACGAAGATGATCTTGTGCTTGGCCTGGTCCTTGGGGACGCCGGACTCGTGGTAGGCCAGGTGCCTGCCGTCCTGGAGCCTGATCCTCGGCGACGTCACCGGAGGGCCGCCAGGCGTCCCGGGTATCTTGGGAGGCGGAGCCTGCAGCTGCCGGTACAGCAGCGCCAGCAAGAACATCAACGCGATGCGCGGGAGCCGCTTGGCGATGCCGCCTGTGAGACCAGAAATCGCATTTCGTCATTACAATTTCACCTTGGAATAAAATCCTTGAAAATCAACAGCCCTTTCTTTGGGAGAAATAAATAGAATGGAAAAGACATTATAATCTTTGGCAAAAGTCAGTCCTGGCGTGCGCTTTGCATAGACCGCTGTTACGCGCTGTCGACGTTTATGCTGCTGTTTCCTTGTGCGCACATCATGCGTAGTATGTTCCTCGGAAATTGCTACTCCTATATGCTTCTAGTATCAGAGGTAGGCAGAACAGAGGTAGCTAAATCCAAGAACAACAGGATAAGCTTCATTAGCCATCAATCCATCATCAGTTCTTTTCCGTAAGAAACGAAGTTGCTCAGATCGTCGATACCCTAAACGCAACCACGACAAAAGGTACCAATAATTTAAGCCGGCGGCTTTGGACGGTCGCATCCATGCAAATAAATGGGCTTTTTATATCGGCGGTCAACTGCCATCGTCGTGACGATGCAACGTGGCCACGATAGCAATTGCGTTGAAGATAACAATAACATGGGGAGTTATTCCTTCAAAAAAATAACATGGAGAGTTGTACTAGTCGCAAGCTGCAGCAATTGAAGAACAAGCTGTCGTAGGCATAAAAATTCTTCGCTGGAGCAAGCAGCTGGTGTGGAACGCTTCTAACCTCCAGCTTCGAATTGGTTTAAAGGTTGTATAGTCCTAAAGAAACTTTTAAACGTTGGAATTGTATACTCCTCTGCGTTTTCAACTCGTTGACGCACACTTTGGACGTAGCGCACGTATGCAAACAGGAAAAAAGCTGTTTGTGTTTTGGATCAAACGTGTCCAGTTAATACGCCCTTGATAAACATACACGACCCAAATAATGAATGAAACCATGTAAACAAGGGTTGCGCCGACGGCTCTACAGTTAGTATACTATTGTTAGTCTTGTCATCGCGATCTTCACCTGGCCGCCGAAAAGGACAGAAACAGTGCGGCCGAAAGCAACAGGATGACGCAGATTGCAAGAAACAGGGAGGAGCGCTCGGAATTGAAGTGTCCTTTTCGAGATGTCCAAGGCTCGAATCAGAATTCAGGAGCCCTGAACGAAGGCGCGTCAGCTGTGCAAAAGTCCAACTGCCTGAACGAATTGCTGAGCTTGGAGTAAGGACATCCCCGATGAGTCCAGTCCATCGTATGGATGGAAGACAAATGAATAGCACTCTAATCTTTATATACTGTGTATAAGTAGTAACAGGATAAGGTTGATATATTGCAATTATGTTCGAGCCATGAGTTTCCTATACGAAGCGAATCTGAGCGTAACAATAACAAACTGTTCAGCCGATGACCGATCGATGTGACCTACGAGAGTTTAAAGCGCCGGCTTGAGCAGGTGTAGCCATGAATATGGTATATGGGCCAGCCTCCTCAATATATCATCGGTGGTCAGTAGTTATTTTGACCCGGGCTAAATAGGTTTTAGTTTTGGTTTAAATTTTATAGTCCGTAGAGACATCTTTAGTCTCAGTTGGTAAAGATGATCTTGTAGTCCCGGTTGATGTTACAGACCTGAACTAAACCCTCCGAGGGCTTACCTTTACCCGATTGGTGTTACCAACCGGGACTAAAGAGTCCCCACGAGTTACTACAAAATATTTGCATCTCGATTTTTCCAACTGGAACTGATGCTCGTTTTTCTACCAGTAACATGCGCCCATCCTAACTCTACAGTGTGAACTAAAATGACATGTAAACTTGCACATGAGCTAGCTACCTTTTATAGATACTCAAAATTTCAAACAAATTAAGATCAGAAACTGCTGTCAAGATATCAATTATTTGCTCAAGTAATAGCAACTGGTGCGAAAAAAAGGCTTGTAACTTCTGTGGATTCGAATACGCTACTCTCTGTTACTATAATTAAGTACTATGGTCCTAAAGAAAATGTTGGATGGTCCCCGCTCTATACGGCCTCTCCTTTCAACCTGTTGACGATTTTGACAGGACGACATGGCGCACGCACGCAACTCCAAAAAAAAAATCGTGTGCGTGCTTTGGAGCAAGAAGAGAAGAAAAGTGTCGATCGAGTACATGATGCTACCTTCTCCGACGTGTGAAATCGTGTGTTTTATTTAGTCATTTTTCACCATCTTCACCGCCTGGAAAGGACTGAGACCGTGCGACGGGAGAAGCAACGTGCTGAAAACGGCGGCAGCGTGTCGATCGCTTTCGAATTAGCCATGCTCTCGAATCGGCATGGAACTGTTGTTCCCGCGAGTCCACAGGTTTCATTGTTTTCTTTACGAAAAATCACACAAGTTCATCCCGGCGCTGTTCGCGGACAGTTGTGCCCATTTATTTGCGTGCGTCGGAGTGCGGACATGGCACATGGCCAGCTTGGCTAGGCTAGGCAGACAGCGAACATCGGGGCTAACGCCCGAGTGGACAAGAAGAAAGCCAAAGAGAGGATGATGTGTGCATCGGGTTCGATCGGCGCCCCGCGTTACGTGGGGACAAGGGGGTGGAGCCTGGTCGCCGGAGACACCCGTGACTACGTGATCGATCGGATGCAAACTTGTCGGCCCCGATGAGCTCTCTTCTCGTGCGGTTATGAGCCAGCCATAGAAGGCGAAACCCTGTCTGTATCATCACGATGATATCGAACGTCTCCCGATCGAGCACGCGAGCGGTCCGCGTATGGTTACTTTATTTGCAACCAATCCTCGAGGATCGCCAAACGGAAAACAACTCGAGACGACTACCAGAGGGAAGGATGAATGGATGATGGAGAGAGGGAGACGTACCGGAGTCGGAGGCCTTGTTGGGCGCCGGCGCCTTGCCGCCGTTCGCCGACGGCTTCTTGCCCGAATCAGCAGCCATGGCCGTCGTCGGACGAGACGGTGTCGCGGGAAGCAGCTAGGACCGGCCGGCCGCGAGAATGCCCTGAGCGCCGGGATACTCGCTTGGTGTGTTGTGGTGGTGATGGAATGAGAGGACTCGGCGCGCGCCGTTATATATAGCTAAGCCACCCCGATCCGCCGGCTGCGGCCGGCTGCGGTGCAGGGGCACGCCACGCTGCCGAGTGCCGACTCGCCTCCGCCCCGCCCCCTCCTTTTTTGTCGCGTCTGTTTTAACCGCGGGACGAAAGGAACTAGCGGGCGGGCGGCCACGGGCCACCCGCGCACGACGTGCGCACCCCTCCGCTCGCCTCTGGGTCGCGTCGCCACAGGAGGAGGGGCGGCACGGCGCGGTCGGGAACGGGACCGCACGCGACCAGCCGGACCCGGTCGTCTCGTGACCCTGTCAGCCGAGAGGGCCAGGCAGCAGATAGACGCAGACGCAGGAGCATGGAAGGCCGGTCGCCCGGCCGGGTCCAAGTAAGAAAGGGGCCCCGAAACGCACGCGCCCGGCGGCTTTGGCAGCCAGCAGCCGCGCGCGCTCCGGCTTTCCGGGGTTGGAGACGCGCCCGCGACCGGGGGCAACCGACGACGGTGGAAGGAAACAAGGCGCGCGTCACGGTCACGGCGCGATCGGCGTGGCGACCGGGAGTTTGGTTGGTTGCTCGCGTGTGAGGTACGGGGTTGCCCGCGCCCGGCGGATGGCTAAACGAGCCAAGGCAGCAGCTAGCGACCGCCGCGGCCTTCGATCCCCGGTGAGCTCCCCGGTGAGCTAACGGCCTGTTTAGATTTTAGGTTGTCACGTTAAATGTTCGGATGCTAATTAGGAGATTAAACATGAGCTAATTATAAAACTAATTGCAGAAGCTCTGAGCTAATTCGCGAGACGAATCTATTAAGCCTAATTAATCCATCATTAGCAAATGGTTACTATAGCACCACATTATCAAATCATGGATTAATTAGGTTTAATAGATTCGTTTTGCGAATTAGCCTGCATCTGTGCAATTAGTTTTGTAATTAGCCTATATTTAATACTCCTAATTAGTATCCAACATTCGATATGACAAGGGTTAAAGTTAAGCCCTAGAAAACAAACACCCCCTAAGTGCGAGAGCAACTTCAACAAACTCTCTAAACAACCCCTTATTCCAAGTTTAGAGGGTAAGCCCGGTGAGCTACGTGGGAGGGCAACTCCAGCAGGTCCTCTAAATAGCCCCCTATAGCCCCCTATTCCAAGTTTAGGGGATCCAGCAGACTCTCTACTTGTCTCTTTATTTTTTATTTTGGGAGGCTCCTCCATTCCTAAGGGGTCTCTAGGAAGCCCTCCTCCTGAAGTTGGATGCGTTTTTGGCTAAAAAATAGAGAGAACCTCCATTTAACCTTTAAAAACTCTGATTTAAGAACTATTGCTGAAATTGCTCGGACTCACCCGGTTGCCCAGCGAAGGATACATGAGCGGACAGACAAGCGTGCACCAGTAAAATTTGGCACGAGCACGATTTCACCCTCAGGGATTGATCACAGTTTCTCCATTTTTTCTCCGTAAAAAAAAAGCTGGGTTTTTTTCTCTCTATGGTGTAGTTTCCAGAAGATGGGCTTTTGTTTCCCTGGAACTTAAAAAGCTGGGTTTGGTGGCCGGTGAAGCTTCAAACTTTGCAATTGCGTCATTACATGTCCGTCTGGTTACTAGAAGGAACAAAAGTCTTTACGTCCGTCTGGTTACTAGAAGGAACAAAAGTCTTTACGGGAAACTTTTCAAAATGTTTTTGGGTAACTTTTTGGATGTTTACAAGTAACTTTTACCGTCGCAAGGAAGAGACAAGAGAGACACATACAGCTGCTACCTACGAGTAGCTTCCTGCTCTAATTGTTGAAAGCAACTATCCTGATTCTGACGATGATGTCCTAGGAAAAAAAAGTTGGACGAGTATGGGTGGGCCAAAATCTTCGTCAAAAGGGGGTCGCTTGATGAGCGCTATTCTACGGCGCACAGTGCACTAGTTCCTGTCACAAAACCTTTTTTGAAACTACGTCCTCGCTATCTATTGGGGACCAACTAAATTGATTTTGCTTATGAATATTGATTGTGATGCTTTTTCCTGATTGAAAACTACGATAGGTTCATGGTCAACATCAACTATATTGATAACTGATAGATCTAAGTATCTTTCTGAGATTAAGGTTGGCTATATTCATTTACTCACAATTTTAAAGTACACAATTTCCTGGACCAAATAAGCACAGAGCTCACCCGACCGAGCCAGCACATGAGCCATCTCATTAGCGCTACATCTGAACAAAAGACACAGAAGAAAAATTACATGCCAGTAATTTGATATCAGGTGCTATGGAGCCCGATTGTGGGGACCTCTCTCTGGGAGTCCCGCTGATCACCTGATCACCTGTATTAGTTTCTGAATTAGTAGGCTAATACAGTTATTAACATAGTTAAGTATTTCAAGCAATAAAGACGTATAGTTAAATAATAAAATGTTTTCACCTTGGCGTAACGAAGAGAAGCGTTGGTTCCCATCCACTAACAAGATGGTCTAAACCCCTGAAAATCTATACATGCATGATGTAAGCACGACTGAGTATACTTATGGTTGATACTCAGTTAATTATATGCATTTCAGGATGTGGACAAGGAAGGAGGTTTAATTTACGGGTATAATCCTAAACCTAAAGCATCTATCATATGCAAGGTGAATTTAGAAAGGTGAGTTTTGTAAAGACTCTCTAAGAAGGGAACTATTATTAATAGAATGAAAGTTGTGGTCCTGGAGGGGGAAACTACCTCCCCTACCAGTCCCCAAGTTTTATTCTAGATTTTAGCCCATCAACCTTCCTCCAGTATTTCCAAATACTAATCCCACCCAAAGAATTTTAGAGTAATCATGGGGGCTTTGACTTAGTGGGCTCATGACCATGAGCCTTGGCTATCCGAATAGATTCTACTCTGTGCAAAGGTGTACACTTTCCCCATACGTTCGGCCAGCCCATACCTAGTACTCATGCGGTACTAGCCTACGAGATCCATACCCACCCGTGTCCATCTCTGGACAACATTCCCTAGGTCCATCCACGAATAAACTGGGGTCTAAATAGGGGCCACTAACATTCGCCTTGCGGATACTATCCTGGGAAATGCATGCATAAAATATCAATCAGGGCCCTTGGACCTCTCAACAGTCGACCCGTGCTGATCGGACCTGGGACTCTGCGAAGGTCCTGCTCTAGTATATCCGTTGCCCACCTTAGCCCCTTAGGATGGATGACTAGGTTTAGCTAGCGGGGTTTGGACCAAGGCCTCACATAAACAAGCACTCCCAAAGGCTGTACCTTTTTAGCATGTATGGTTGTATGTATCACAAGAAAGACTATCCCAATGAACCGGTCCTTATATGACCGGAGTAAGCCTTGGGACGGAGTATCCTCCACTAAGGCCATCCCCTTACTCCCAAGTCCAAAACATACCCTGGGGGTTGCCATTACTAGTACTTCATCTTCTAACTCATGCTTCCCCAAAGAGAAAACCTTCCTAAGCATTTTGTTTAATATAAAATGATATTTTGTTAGATCCTCTCCATAGAGGATCCAATGGGTGTTTTATTTCCCATTATGGGATATGACTCAACTGGCCTAGCATATCTAATATGGGATGGCTTATGGGAATGTAGTTTCCTAGGGTTATATGGCATGTGGCATTTCAATAGCAAAAAGGGAGAAATCTAGCAAGCACGTATTTTAAAGAAATAGTTAGAAAGAAAACAATGCAATCCATATTAGGTTGGCAATACTATTACTCTCACGCTCAATGGGGCAAAGCATGAGCTAGAGTCAGGACTTGCCTTTATCAAAAAATTCCTTAACGTCTTCTAGAGCGACCAGGGTTCTTGGCTTCAAGTCTTTTGGTTCCTTAGCTTCAGGGCAGAGCTTGGTCGTCTACCGGCTGGCAAAAACGCATAAAAATAACAATCAATAAAAAAAATACATCAATCAATACCTAAAGAATTGGAGATGGAAGGATGATGGGTATTTTTGGGAATTACCTGGCATTTAAAGGTGAATTCCTGAATAATTGCTAAAATATTTATTAATTATTTAGAAATAGTTCTAAATAATTAATGGATTGAGTAGTTGGGTTTTGGAGGAAATTCTAGGGAATTATTGGTTGATTTCCTAGGGATTTTTGAGGTTTTGGTCGTGCAGCACAACAACTAGGTTTGGATGATAATTTGAGATTTTGGATGGGCGACACTACTGTTAGGTTGGGACAAGAATTGAGATTTAGGTTGGGCAGCATTATGGCTAGATTTAGATGATGACGGGGTTTGAATCGGGTGGCATAATGGCTTGGTGGGACTAAGGATTAAGGTTTTGGTTGGGCATTATAATGGATGGGCTGGGTCAGGATGTGAGGTTTTAGGTTGGAAGGCATAACGGCTATGCCGGGATGATGTCTGGGGTTTAACTTGGGTAGCATAACGGCTGTCTAGGGGAATGGACCAGAGGCTTGGATAGATCCTTAAGGGGTTGGGGCCACTATGGAATTGTGGAATGATCCTAAAGAGTAGAACTTGAGAGACGCAGTCGAGCAAGATCAAGTGGAACAGAAGTCGAAGAGCTTGTATGACGGACACCACTTTGTCCTGGTGCTAGGAGATAGCACACATGGCGACAAATGGGCTGGTACAAGGTCAGGCAGATGCATGACAACGATAGGGGTTAGCGGCAACGATAGGGGCAGCGAGGAACATCCGGTTGGGTGCTGTTAACAGCGCGGGTAATAGCAGCTAGAGGCCGCATGATGCACTCGGCTTCAATCCGAGGCCTTCGGCCTTACAGCGGGTGGAGGCGGTGCGGCATCTTTCCTAGAAAGGTTGGGGCTTTAAGACCTTAGTACAGAAAAGTGATATTTGGTGTACCCTAAAGGGGGTTTTCTATTATGTGAGGGAAGGCTATATTTAAAAAGGGCTTGTATGATATGAACAATGGGAAATAATGTCATGGATAGGTTTAGAATAATTCCTAATATTTTTGGGTATTTTTGGAGGTGGCTAAGGGCTTAAAGGAAAGTTGGGTGTACATTTTGTGGGTGGACTTAGCAGTTCTATAGGGGTTGACAGCGTCATGTCTGGGTCCACACGGCAGGGGGAGGAAGTGTGTGTGTGGGTGGTGGTGGTGGTGGGGGGGGGGGACAGGGGCTAACGGCGGCGTGCCGGTTCGGTAGGAGAGGGCGGCGCTACCGTGCGCTGTTGTCATCAAGATTTTGTGCTACCTTGGAAGAAAACAACAAAATATTTTTAGAATATTCAGAGGGCCCGTGAAATCTACGTTCTAACGAATCAGATCAAGGTATTCGAGACTCCTACAGCGGTTGACCAATCATTGAATGTCGCACGTCCTGATATC